>NW_019942514.1:2810860-2894843 GCF_002910315.2 Salvelinus sp. IW2-2015 | reverse complement strand
CTTCATATGGTTGCACTCAGCAGACATCATTTACTCAATAAATGTTCCTTTTGTTCAATAAAGTCTCTTTATATCCAAAAACCTCCGCTTTGTTCGTGTTTTCTTTAGTAACCCACAGGCTCAAACGCAGTCAAAACAGGCAGACAAAAAAATCCAAATTGTATCTGAAAAGTTCATAGAAACATGTCAAACGATGTTTATATTCAATCCTCAGGTTGGTTTTGCTTAAATAATCGATAATATTTCAACCGGACAATAACGTGTCAATTTAAAAGGTAAACAAGAAACGCACTGTCTCGGTCTCACGCATGAAAAAGCTCTGTATCAAAGGGATTAATTTTATCTCTATTTTTGATTTGTGTAACTCTTCTACTTGGCTGGTTACTGTTTGTAATGATTTGTCTAGTGGGCTATGTTCTCAAATAATCGTAAGYTATGCTTTCACCGTAAAGCATATTTMAAAAATCTGACACCGTGGTTGGATTCACAAGAAGTTAATCTTTAAACCTATGTAAAATATGTTTTGTTTTCTGAATTTTTATAATGAGTATTTCTGTATTTGACTTTGGCGCCCAGCAGTTTCACTGGCTGTTGAAGAGGTGGGACGCTAACGTCTCACGTACCCAAGAGAGGTTAATGCTTAATGGTTAACAGCCCTATTCACACCCCTTGGCCGTTTCCACATTTTGTTGTGTTAGACAGAATTTTCAATTGAGATTGTGTCACTGGCCTAAAGCTGAAATGTCTGAAGTCAATAAGTATTCAACCAATTTGTTATGGCAAGCTTAAATAAGTTCCGGAGTAAAAATGTGCATATTAAGTCACAAACTCTGTGTGCAATATTAGTGTTTAACAGGGCCCAAAATGTACTTTTTGCCCCACCAGCCAATCTGTTTTATCACCAGCCAAAATATTAGTACGCCATAATTACATTTAAAAAAAACTGATGACCATGCTTTGTAATGTTTCTAAAACAAGAAATGTATTCGTAAGAAGTAAATGTGGTAGARTGCTCAATTTCATTTCAGACCCGAGTCTTAACCAAAATATCAGAGACAGAATTTTCAGCTGCCCCTTTAAGGGTGGGAGGTTACCGTGGTAACYGAGCCACTTGAGCCATGTCACTGTCTGTGAGATTTGGGATGTGACTAGTAGTAGACCGCTTTTATTCGTTATCAGTTGAGGCAGCAGATTCAAACTAACATTGAAAAACAACAGAGCTTATGTCTGAGTGTTGTGGAGTGTGCCCCTGGCTATCCGTAAATTAAGAAAATGGTGCCGTCTGATTTGCTTAATAATTATTTATACTTTTGATAGTTTAGTATATTTTAGCAATTACATTTACTTTTGATACTTAAATACATTTAAATCTAAATACTTTTACTCAAGTATTATTTTACTGGGTGACTTTCACTTTTACTTTAGTCATTTTCTATTAAGGTATCTTTACTTTTACTCAAGTATTACAATTGGATACTTTTTCCACCACTGCTTTTGACTCACAAATGCGAATGTAATGCTTGCACTGTAGAGCCCTGCAAATAGACCACCCGCCAATGTGGCTGGTGAAGTAGACATTTATACCCGCCAATCGCTAAATCTACCCGGATTTTGCGGGTGTTCATTTTATCCCCTGGTTTTTAACATAATTTTTGAATGACTACCTCCTCTCTGTACCCCACACATACATTTATCTAAGTTCCCTCAGTTCAGCAGTGGATTTCAAACACAGATTCAACCACAAAGACCAGGGAGGTTTTCCAATGCCTTGCAAAGATGGGCACTTGTTGGTAGATGGGTAAAAAATAAAAAGACACTGAATATCCCTTTGAGCATGGTGGCAAATGTTGCAAAGCAATAAACTTTTTGTCCTGAATACAAAGTGTTATGTTTGGGGCAAATCCAATATATTACTGAGTACCACACCCCATATTTTCAAGCATACTGGTGGCTGCATCATGTTATGGGTATGCTTGGACTGGTGAGTTTTTCCAGTATAAAAAAGAAACGGAATAGAGCTAAGCACAGACAAAATCCTAGAGGAAAACCTGGTTCAGTCTGCTTTCCACCAGACACTGGGAGATGAATTCACCTTTCAGCAGGACAATAACCAAAAACACAAGGTCAAATCTACACTGGAGTTGCTTAACAAGAAGACAGTTAATGTTCCTGACTGGCCGAGTTAAAGCTTTGACTTAAATCTGCTTGAAAATCAAGACCGGAAAAMTGTTGTCCAGCAATTAACAACAACGAATTTGAACGAGCTTGCAGAATTTTGCAAAAAATWAAATTGGCAAATGTTGCACAATCCAGGTGTTGAAAGCTCTTAGAGACTTACCCAGTAAGACTCACCCCAGTAATCACTGCCAAAGGTGATTCTAACATGTACTGACTAAATACTTATGTAATCAAGAGCAAGTTTAATTTTTCATATACAGTACCAGTCAAAAGTTTGGACACCTACTCATTCCAGGGATTTTCTTATTTTTTTGTAATTATTTTCTACATTGTAGAATAATAGTGACGACATCAAAACTATGAAATAACACATATGAAATCATGTAGTAAGCKAAAAATGTAAGATTCTTCAAAGTAGCCACCCTTTGCCTTGATGACAGCTTTGCACACTCTTGGCATTCTGTCAACCAGCTTTATGAGTCACCTGGAATGCATTTCAATTAACAGGTGTGCCTTCTTAAAAGTAAATRTTTMGAATTTCTTTCCTTCTTAATGCGTTTGAGCCATTTAGTGGTGTTGTCACAAGCCATATTTGGTAAAAGACTAAGTCCAAGAAGATTTCAAATAAGCAAAGAAACAACAGTCCATCATTACTTTAAGACATGAAGGTCAGTCAATCCGGAAAATTTCTAGAATTTACAATGTTTCTTCAAGTGCAGTTGCAAAAACCATCAAGGGCTATGATGAAACTGGCTCTCATGAGGACCGCTACAGGAAAGGAAGACCCAGAGTTATCTCTGCTGCAGAGGACAAGTTCATTAGAGTTATCAACCCCAGAAAACAGGCAATAAACTGCACCTCAGATTGCAGCCCAAATAAATGCTTCAGAGTTCGAGTAACAGACACAACTCAACATCAACTGTTCAGAGGAGACTGCGTGAATCAGGCCTTCATGGTCGATTCCAACCGCCGTGTTGGAAAATGACTACTAAAGGGATTGATTTTCTGAATCACCAACGTCAATGACCAACAAACTAGGCATCAAAGTATAATAATCCTAAATCTTGTGTCTGTGTGTATGAGTAACACACTTAAGCCTACTTGAATCCTTCCATCTGTCTTTTGAATGTTGGTCTATTGTATTCCAATGGGTAAAACTGTTAAACTGTTATTAGGGCCTGTTTCAACAGAGCCCATTTCTTTTTTTAATCTCATTTCATTTTGTGTATTGCCCCAACCACTCTGCCCACAAATCATTAAAACGCCTTGTTCAACATGAATCAAGTGAATTTCCAGGGAGCGTAAATATGGCAGTGATTATTTCATAAAACATCACATTTTAAAATCAAAGCATTTCGCTAAAGCAGTTGAATTATTCTCCTCTTTCATGAGGTCTGGTGGTTTTGTAATCTTTTGGGGATTGTTGGGAGTCTATTTTCAATTGAAAATGCAGAATGTATTTGCCGTGGTTCCCAGAACTTCCTGTCCAGTCCTAGGCCAAAACACCTATCAATTTTTTTTTTTTTTACTGTTTCGTGTAACATCATTCAGATGTTGCCTGTTAAGTCTGGTATTCACGTATGCCATTCCCTCTTGAGTGTGTCTCATAAAGTCAAGTCTCTTGGGTCAGAACAGCTGAAAGTGCTCAGATCGCGGGCCAGGCCTGGTCCAAATGGCCCCAGTGGGCCGGACTCCCGTCTTGGCAGTCGCCCCCATATCGCTATGCCAGGTCGGTCCCAGCCTCCCCACTCTCAGACACGCACGCCAACCGCGCCAGCTAAACGCTTTTAAGAACCAGCAGTGCGTGCAAAGCGACTCTGGCAAGGCAGCATCTGCCAAGGCAATCAACATACCTGCGCTTATCGGAGCTATGGCCTCATTAGCTGCATTCATGCCAGCCTAACGGAGGGGCAAAGGAATGAGAGTCTGGCACACAACGTGAAGCGACAAGACTGCACACTTGGGTGCCCAAGAGGAACGAGAGGGGCTACACCCTTTCATTTTTTGGCTTCTCTAGACGCCCAACCTGCCACACCGTGCCGAACGCCAAACATTTTGAATGATTAGGCGATGTGGTCACAAGATTTGTCTCCATTATTATCGAACAATGGCAAAGGTGTGGAGTTGATTGGGCAAGAACAGGTTTGGAAGCAGTCGGGGGTGGGACGAAGGGGGTGCTGCTGAGGCAATTACAACGGCGACCAAATAGAACACGCTGTTTCATTCCTGAGAGAACATTGCTTTGTTCGTCAATTATGAGAAACCTGAAGGGGGAAGCTACAAATGCCCTTGTTTTCCTGAGCACATTCCTCACAACTAGGTCTGTTCATAACCAACCATAACACTGCAGTTAGAAAAACAAGAGACTGAGGGATGGACAGAAAGAGAATACTTACCATTGCCTCGGAGCTATTGATCGACAGACGTTGGTTTAACCGAGACCCCATCATCTGAAGTCATTGCCTCTGTACTGTACTCAACAACGAGGGAAATATTTAAAATAGAACGCCTGAACTTTTTAAACTCTAATTAATGTAATTGAGATAAGGGGAAAGGGGGCACTGAGCAACTGCCAAAAGGAAGAGAAAAAGGGCATTCTGGGTCAAATAACCAGGGCATTTCAAGGCTTGTATTTTAAGAGGGTCCAGGTCKGAGGGATAGAGGATTATATGAGGTGGGACTCAGTAAGGATCGGTACCTAGAGAGTGGCAGAGGACAAGATTCACTGCAAACTTGACAAGGAAGAGGCAGCAGAGAGGTGAAGACAAGCCGGAGAGGACAAAAGCGAGGGAACAGGACAAAGAGATAAAAGAAGTGGAAAATAGAAAACACGCAACAACAACAAAAATGGAGGAGCAAGAGAGCGTCATAAAGACAAGGAAACYGAAAGAGAGAAAGTTAGGAGTAGAAAGAGAGAAAAGAGTGAGAGAGGGGCCAGATCGTGTACTGGTGCCAACAACACCAAAGCGTTTTGGAAGTGAAAGCGCTCCCAGCCACTGGAGAAGCGAAGTGAGCCGCTGTTCTGTGCTGCACCAAGGTTACAATCATGCACCATATCATTAGGGCCTTAGCCACTCTCTTCCTGCCTGCAGCTCCCAGTACATTCTGTTCCCTCCATGAAAGAGGGAGGGAGAGAAATATATATATTTTTTTACTTTCCCTTGCACTTGACTTTGGAAGTCTAGCCTCGGGTTCATATTCCTCAAACATTTGTTAATAACCGACGGCTCGGTGCCCGTAGCCAATGACAATGGCCTCAACCTCATCTTCACATGGTCTGTCTGTGTCTGTTTGTGGTGTGATAGTAGCTAAGACACTGAGGCCTGGAAGTATGGGACTCTTGGCCGCCCTCAGCTGCGCTGCTGGATACTGGCAGGCCAGTGAAAGCAACAAGATGGTTGAAACCTGATGCTTGTGCTGCATTTTTTTGTTTTTCCAAGAAAGAGAAAACCATCCCATAATGTTCGGTTTGTCATTTCTTGTGCTGTCATGTCTCTTTTTTTTTTTAAGTTATGAAAGTAAGTTTGATGTTTCAATAGAATCGTGGTTCAGGACTGTAACTGTTCATGAAATACAACTGAAATGGGACAAAAAATACATTTGATCTTTTCTCCTCGAGAAATGAGTGAAATGACTGTATACAGTATGAGTAATGAAATGTCCTCCTTCATAGACAAATAGAGTTGTTTACGCTCGAGTGCATCCGTTTTGACCACAGTGACATGGCGACTAAGATGATGCCGCTTTCCTGGGATGACATCAGTAACAACTTTTCCCAGTTGTCTAATGTTGCTGTGTTGTCTGTGCCCTTTCACAAAACAATATACAAACAAAGTAACTACTTTCACATTTTCATAACAGGTCCGTCCGTGCTACAAACCAATGCTGAAGAAAATATAAAAATCGACAATAGCAAACACACATATTAAACTAATGCCTTCGAGGCTTATTCAATAGTACATCATTATTTCCCCCCAATCTCTTCCCAAATCTCCCATTCAGTGTGTGCGGCATTCTTGAAACGCAACCATTCAATGTAGTCTGGTTTTGGAGTCGTTCGAAGTTGTCTGAATACATTGGGGTTTTCTAAGAGGAACAAGCTGGCCTCTTTACTTCAGGTTTTGCTATTCAGGGAGTGTTTTGTTTTGAGTCACAAAGCCGAAACGGCTGTCCTTCCAAAGAAAAGAGGGAAAGGGAGATTATTGGATAAATATTTGCATGGTACCAGAAGGAGAGAAAGAGGCCAGTCTAATCAGAGTAGTTATGCCCAGCACGTGCGCTATAATCTGCCTGGGTGTGGGTGACTGTCTCCCTGGACCCAGGTGGCCTGTTTTCAACCATCTAGCTCTGTGTGTGTGTGTGTGTGTGTGTGTGTGTGTGTGTGTGTGTGTGTCCGAACGTCTGCATTGGTCTCAAAAGTGTTTGTGCACATGCGCTGAAGTGTGTTTAAACAGTATGTGTGAGTCTGCATGTTTGAGTCAGTGTGTGTGTCTGTGAAGAAGAATTAGTCAAATCAAAAAGAGAGGTGAGAGCGGGTGACAGAGACACATACTGAGACAGAAGAGAAGAGATAGGACAACAACGTTCTGCAGTGGTCTTGTGGTGTTTGACTCAGCTCCTTCAAAGTTCCATTCACTAGACACAAAAACAGTCTGGATTAACTCCTTACAAGGTTATAATGATCAAACTATTTGCCATCATTCCCTTCCCATCTCCTCTTCAATACCACCCCAGCAACCCACAGACTTTTTCTGGGTCCCCAATCAACCTGGGTATGCAGCCTCCCCCTGCTGTGGGTGGTAAGGCCCTGGCACAGATACAACCAGGCCCTGCTTCCACCCGCCAACAGCATATCACTCACAGAGATATGGGCAGGGAGGATAGAGAGTAAAGGCGTTCACATGCTTCCCATCCGAAACAGTTCGTGCACATACAGTATTACGACATTTTGTGATGTTTMTMTMTMTRMSSMSTMRMRGRYCACARWTTTTRRRCCCCCTGAGGCAAGGCAAAGTTCGGTAGCCGAAGTCCACGCCCCTTCGTCTGTTTTTGGTCAACCGTAAGGATTCTTKAAATGAAATGTTTGAATGACAGAGACAAATTGTTTTCATGCAAATTTTTTCAATTGAGAAATACAATGTGCCTTCAGAAAGTATTCAGACCCCTTGACTTTTTCCACATTTTCTTATGTTATGCCTTAATCTAAAATGGATTAAATAAATCCTCCTCGGCAAAAACGTCAAAATGTATTAAAGATTTGAGTCATCAGATTCATTCGGACTATTTTGAGGAAGTATATACTTGCTACGGCACCTCAAGGGGGACAAACAGTACTATTGCTGCGTTTTTCTCGTTTTTCCAAGCGAATGTGTTTTAAGGGAGGATGCGAGGCACAGATGTTCACATCACCTAACCGAGTTCTGCTAGGAGCAAAACTAAACTAGCATGCAGAAACCATTAAAAGCACGAGGTAAGAGAGAAAGTATGAAAGAAGGCAAAAGAGTAAGATTTTGTCCAAAAACTTTTTCCTAACAAACTATTGACGATAACGTGACACCCTGAAAGAAAACAAACTATTACAAATTAGTTATCATTTTAGTTTACAAAAAAAGCAACCAGACGAGAATTCCATGTAAGACTAATGGACAGTCAATTTCACATGAAGTTCCTTTTCATCAATGCTGTCCAATCATAAGCATGCATGGCTTCGCAGAATATTTCATGCAATCCTGTCATTGGCCGATAACATCTTACAGTTGTGTGGGCTGCTCCCACACACACACTTCAATCACTCGTGTCTCTTTTGAACTGATGCACAGCCAGGACACTTGTATCTTACCTCAATAATAACAAAAATGTATTTGATCATCTTTGCTTTCATATTTCTAATGCTATTCGCTGAATATTAGGAGTACAGTAATACTTAAGGATTTGTTGGAATGCTCAGATTATCCCCCTTTCAAGGAAATCAATGGTTATTTACCCCCTTCCAARGCTTATGATGGGGAGAAAAATCAGCTGTAAATTCTTTAACCGCTAGCCAAGGCTATATAGTCTACATGGTTAATTAGGACTTACATTGGTTACAATCTGCCACAATACCAACGATGCCAGCTAAGGTATACACGGGGATAGTAGGTCTAGTTGGACAAGGCTATCTTTGTACACGATGGACGTTAGAGGTGAATATTAATTATTTAATCCCCCCCAAAAATGCAATGAATATGTGACTAAATTAGGGATGTGACAAAGTGACATTTTTCTTAACATTCAAACTAAATTCATAAAATTCCACTTGAATTCACAACGCAGAATATGGAGGTCCTATTGTGTATGACCGCTAGGGGGCAATGACGTTCCATCTACTCCAGTCATAGGCTGAATCTCAAACTGAACACATGGCTGCTTAGCCCTTTATTGTGTGGCCACTTGCTGTTGATTGATTTCGCTTGTTGTAGAGTGCCTGCTGCTAGCATAGCTTCACTGACAAACACAGAGACGGAAWTTTAGCTAGCTAGCTAGGGATCTTGGGCAATAGTTTGACAGCTTTCTGATGAAGTTGTAGACATGTTCCCAGCAGTCAGTCTGTACATCAGCATGTTTCCAAAGCACCAACCACTACGTTGTAACGTTGGGACAGCTAAAAGCACAGTGCAGCAGCAGACTCACAAAGCAGGCGGTTGCCTTTCTCTGSCATTTTTCCAACGTGATGATGTGCGGAGCGATTTATATCAGTGGCAAATCATTTGAAAGATGCATATTCTCCCCCTAAACTTACAGCATTGTTGCGTTAGTTATTTGTTACATTTGTATTTTTCCCTTGATGAGGACCTGTTAGTGGTAATTCTGTTTTTTGGTTAGGGATTTAACGTCCTAATTTTGTTTAACTTTTAAACGTGACCAACCCTCGACTAATAACTAAAACTAATGAAGGATGAAATTAATCGAAATGTGAAAAAATATATTTTAGTTAAGYCTAAATCTAAAATAGCTGCCAAAATCAACACTGTTTTCATTCCTCTCTCTTTCAGAGTGCAATTTACAACATGAGCCCTGTCAGCTTTCAAGTGACAGATGATTCTGGCTCTCCAAAATGTATGACCTGATCAAGGACATGACTTTAAACAGTACCAATATGACTCAGAGCCCCTAGGAGCCTGGCTGGCAGCCYAACAGCAGCAATATTAGCACGTCTCCATCAAAAGAAAGCACCAAAACATTAGCCCTTTGCTAGATAGCCCTCTTGCAATAGCAGACCATAGAGGAAGATATTTGGAGATCTGGGGAGGCTCAGGACACAGACAACTTGATCAAGCGGAGAGTGGGTGGACGTGAGTACCACATGAATAGCACTGACACGACTGGCCGCTCCTCCTTTTTGGCACACCAGTTGCAGCAGCTTGTGTGCATCTGAGGGCGACTGCGGTTCTTAAGCGCCTTCGTGGTCGCAGTCTCCAGTGGGAAGTGTTTACTGCTACCTCACGGGGACAGTGCCCCAACAATGGCTGCCGTTTCCCCTCAGGGCCTCTCAGCTCCCAATCAAAATATTTGTCCCTCCATACTTTAACCACGTCTGGAATGTCGGCCTAAGAGCTCGAAAAACGAACTGTTCAGGGGAACTGGGCAGCAAAACAAACAGCGACTGGTGTGAGTGGAGCGCCGGCCCTTAAGTGTCATAAACATTGTAAACAGTTAAATAGTGAGTGGGTTAGGACATAGGTACTTATGGAATAGTGGGTTTCATTTGGGATGCAGCAAGGGTCCGTGATGGTACCCACTTAAATCTAAATACAAGATGAGACTTATTTACAGTGCTCGGAGATGACATGGCGCCAGGGTCTCTTGAGCCATTTCCCAACTCTACAACTCCGTGATACAGTCTGGGGTCGAAAGGCCAGTGAACGACACTCTTTGACACGGAGACGCCACATGACTCCTAGGCCCTTGTCCCCAGGTCACATTGGAGTCACAGACAGACATATTGACTAGGCATCAAGACTGTGTGTGTGTGTGTGTGTGTGTATATGTGTGTGTGTGTTATAGCTTGAGGAACGGCAAGGAGTCGTATACCAGTTAATAATATTTTGGCTAATTGGTTTCTCAAGCTAACGCTAATCTGATGTTGAAACATTAATTTAGCAAATTTTCACAATGCTAACAATTCTTGTTCCACCACACTTGCTCCCTCACAAACTTTCCAAATGCCCTGTTGTTTTGCGGTTACAGCTCATGAAGTATGCMTCATCACCTTCTCACCTACCTCTTCGCTGTCGGGGACGCGCTAGTGTTGTAACTGGCAAACTGCCTTTCCACTCTCCGCTGTCTTTCAGAGCGCACAATGATGCCATAACTAGCAAGTAGGTTGTCTCTTCTATCTTCAGTCACATGCTGCCTTCTGTTATGTGAACGGATCTACACGAATCACGTAGTTMACCTATTTTGGATTAAAAACTGCGAAATTCCCCCGAAAGGTGTCTAGTTTGCATCCCTGCTGACAGACATTGATCACAAAAAGTGTGAAGTGTGATGATTATTAATGTTATAGTTATTACTGATTCATAGGCCCACATTCGAGATGGGCACATTTGTGTGTGTGTGTAGCTGTTGTAACAATGGGAATGATGAACGTGAGTAAGAAAGATCGCTTTTAATTAAGGAAGTGTTGGGAATGTAGGAATGTTGATCAGAGGGAAGTCATGTTGTGAAACTAGCAGGTAGAGGAAGTGTACCAGCCATTGTGAGTCCAGCACTAAACACCCCCTCCCCTTCAGTAAGTAATGACGTCATCAGAAGCAAGCAGCCTTGGGCAGTTAAAGGAGAGAGAGAAGAGCTTACGCAACAGGCAGGATCGCTAAGTGGGAACAGACGGGCAGAGAGGGAGAGAGAGTYTGGTCGTTATTGGGAGGCCTGACCCTGCATCGCTCACATAAGGCTACTTGTCTGAGCACACCGTACAGGTGCTAGGAACATACTGTACATACTTACACTCACATGATCGCTCATGAACACACATGCTAACTGACATGGTCTCTAGCACACACACACACGCACGGAAGCGCTTAGCGCATGCACACACTCGACAGGTTCAATGAACACATCGTACATACACAGCCTCAATAACCCTCAATACCACCAACACGTAACTAGGGATGTGCACTGTTATACAAATATTTAAAACATACATTAGTATACGAATACTTGTGAGCATACATTTTTGCCAGACAAAAGACAAGGCCTTTTTAACCAGATTTAAACACAGAAAAAGCTTTTTCTAAATGAAATAAAAAATATCCATTTGACATTGTTACATACAAGGATATACCATAACATTTCAAATGATTAATTTCATAAAACAAAACGTTTTTATGATGTGCACGGTGCGCCCCATAAAAAGACCGGTAGCCGACCGATAGCCTTCACGTGTGCAGTTTGTTGTTTATGTTGGCCAATCAAAGCGGCAAAGAGCCTCAACGTATAGCAAGTACAGTGAGAGGTCACTAATGCAACGCAAGATGGAATTAAAAATTTGTGAAATTAAAAGTAGGCCACAACCAGCTAGCTAGCTATATGGCTGTAGCCGTGTTGCCTATGCATCCCTCTCTCTCCCTTAGTCTGATCGCTACACACCGCCAACTATAACCTCTGCAGGCAGCTGCAGCAATAGAGCGAAAGCCTCCCACGCAGCAGTGCTCAGGTTAAAACCAGATTTTTAAACCTGGACGGAAAAGTTCATTTTCATTCTCTGTTGCAAAACGTTTTTGCTACATTGTGACCAAATAAACAGGGCCCTGGATGCGTTTGCTCAAACAGACTTAATTAGTGTACACTGCTCACATCACAGTTAGGTAAGAGCCTCTCTACTGGAGCTCTAATCGAGACTAATGGCAGATTGGCTGCCTGGTGACGTGCTCAGGCAGGAATGCAACATGTGTCACCTTGTGTGGTGCTGATAACTGATAACACTGTGTTTGCTGAACATGGCAACATCATGGTGCTTGAACATGCTGTAACTAGGAGGAGCACTTAAATTAGTCGATAAGAGTGGTGGTGATTGGAGACCGTACCCATGGCCAGAGAGAGGGATGAGAAAATGAGAGATAAAAGGAGAAAGTGGCACGCACGCACACGCACGCACGAGAGAGTCAGCGAGAAAAGAGAGAGAAATTCCCACTGTGTGCCACTGACTGGCAACCTACTGTTTACTTTGGCCGGCAGCAAACAAACGGTTTACAGAGGAAGGGACATTGGGAGCTCACTCACTGAAAGAACAATAACTTAGTTTCTACCCCCCACAGACTGTCTGACAACCAACAACCATTGACACACATAAATACACATGCTGAATTCCAAACTGTGGTGTACATTCAAACTCATACCAACACAACCGAGATCTCTACTAATTTACCATTAGACGAGATACACACACAGCTTGAAAATTCTCCACTTCTCTTACAGCATAAAGCCACTTTAATAAAATGCACAAGCATTTTCACACATGCAATAAGAAATCCACACCAATTTAAAAAACAAACATAACTCAATATCTAATTAATATCTAATTAATATCTAATACAAGCCTAAATGTTATTTAGTATCCAGCACATTTACATTGATGTGAAGACAAATGTTGATTAATGTCCACTATCCTTGTCAAATAAATACAATCCTTAAAAATGGTGAGACGTTTCACTGCTTTTCTATATCCCAAGGCAGCTGAATCATCTCTGTTCTCCTCTATTGACTACCATCCACGTTCAAGGACAGAGAGAACAACCTCATTATGATTCCACCTCCGCCTACCACCCCCAATCTCTCCTCCCCCTCTCCCACTAGGCCAGAGAGGAGATGAGGGCTAATCAGTTAGGTGGCCCACAATGATGGATGGAGTCTTTACAAACCACCAAGTCTCCTGACACTTAACTGACTGCTTCCATACGTTGTCTATGTAGACACACACACACACACACACACATAAAACCATTTATTTTTTTAAGAGTTGTGTTGTACTTGAGTGATCACCAACCACCACGGAAATCTCAACCTCCTCCAAACATCAACCCCCCCCCCCCACCACCCTCAGCCCACTATTTCTGCTATCAGCCTCCACAGACACTACCACCACCAGCCATAATAGATGTACCTGTCAGCATCAATAGAAGGGGGGGAGGGGGGGGGGTTACAGGGAGGGCACACTGGCACTGAGGCTCAAAGCGTTATACCAGCTCAAGGTTACAGCACAACACAAGTCAGGGACAATACAATACAGCAATATGACCATCAAGGACAGTGAGGACATTCTAATACGGAGGCCTTCCACCTTTTCACTCCCAGGCAAACACACATCTTTTCTTATCATCAGGTGAATGATAATGGCAAGGAGAAGTAATCAACATTTTAAAATGAAGAGATTCGTTAGATACCGTTTGGCATTATTTTGACCTCCCCATATTATAATTGGGAGAGGAAGTGTAAACTAAGCCTATTAGCTTGAAAGGAAACTCCAAACACATTTTCGCTAAGAGCATCTGTTTAGCTGGTTAAAACAAAGGTTAGCCAAACATGTATGTCCAAGTGAAGAAAGCTTAACTTGGCGCACTGGTAGCCTATTTGCGGGTGCTTCTTCAAAGCCTATGTCAGATACTCCAGTAAGTTTAATTGGCTCCAATGAGTAGAACTTCCTCGGCATTAGGAGTTGAGAAATMAAGTTGATAACATTAGAAAGAAGATAGTCTTTCAGAAAGTATTCACACRCCTTGACTTTTTCCACATTTTGTTGTGTTACAGCCTGACTAGAACATTGATTAAATTGAGATTTTGTGTCACGGTCCTACAGGCAATACCCCATAATGCCAAAGTGGAATTGTGTTTTCTGAAATTAAAAGCTTAAATGTTTTGAGTAAATAAGTATTCAACCTTTTTGTTAAGGATGCCTAAATAAGTTCAGTAGTAAAAATGTCCTTAACAAGTCACATAACTTGCGTGGACTCACTCGGTGTGCAATAATAGTGGTGAAGTTATTAAATTACCCTTTAGATGGTGCATCAATACACCCAGTCACTACAAAGATACAGGCGTCCTTCCTAACTCAGTTGCCGGAGAGGAAGGAAACCGCTCAGGGATTTCACCATGAGGCCAATGGTGACTTCAAAACAGTTACAGAGTTTAATGACTGTGGTAGYAGAAAAGTGAAAATTGATCAACAACATTGTAGTTACTCCACAACACTAACCTAATTGACAGTGAAAAGACGGAAGCCTTATCAAGAAGACAGTGAATGTTCCTGAGTGGCCGAGTTACAGTTTTGACTTAAATCCATCATGACAAAGTGAAAACATGTTTTMTTTTTTTATGTTAGCAAATTTATTAKAAATGAATACAGAACTCTCATTTACATGAGTATTCACACCCGAGTCAATACTTTGTAGAAGCACTTTTGGCAYTCGATTACAGCTGTGAGTCTTTCTGGGTAAGTCTCGAAGCGCTTTCCACACCTGGATTGTGCAACATTTGCGCATTCTTTTCAAAATTCTTCAAGCTCTCAAGTTGGTTGATGATCAGTGCCAGACAACCATTTTCAGGTATTGCCAGATTTAAGTCAAAACTGTATCTTGGCCACTCAGGAACATTCACGGTCTTCTTGGTAATCAACTCCAGTGTAGATTTGGCCTTGTGTTTTAGGTTATTGTCCTGGTGAAAGGTGAATTCATTTCCCAGTGTCTGGTGGGAAGCAGACTGAACCAGGTTTACCTCTGGATTTTGACTGTGATATTCCATTTATTTTTATTCTGATTTTGCCTGTATTCAGCTCCATTCTGTTAATTTRTTTTATCCAGAAAAACTCCCCAGTCCTTAACAATTACAAACATACCTATAACATGATGCAGCCACCACTACYCTTCAAAATATGGAGAGTGGTACTGAGTAATGTGTTGTATAAAGATCAGCTTCAARATTGCAAATAGATTGTAACTTCCATCAAAGCTTCATTTRRAATCCCCCATATTTTTGGTAAATATAGATATTTTTWAAATATATTTTCCTTTATTAATTTTCACTAACTCTACCACCKCTCCTCTAATTGGAGTAAACTAATGGACAACACTTAGGCTTCTACATACTATATAGATTTTACAGACACAATATATTTCACATGAGTAATCTTCTGTTTGTTTTTAATCCCATCCTTCAGCTACRCTCAACCCCTCCCATCCATCTCTGAAGACCATCCAGTTTATTTATATTTGCCATATACACTACCGTTCAAAAGTTGGGGCCACTTAGAAATGTCCTTGTTTTTGAAAGAAAAGCACATTTTTTTGTCCATTGAAATAACATCATATTGATCAGAAATAAACAGTGAAGAGGTGACTCCGGGATGCTGGCCTTCTAGGCAGTGTTGCCRTGTCCTGTGTCTGTGTTCTTTTGCCTATCTTAATATTTTCTTTTTATTGACCAGTCTGAGATATGGCTCTCTTTGTGACTCTGCCTAGAAGGCCAGCATCCCGGAGTCGCCTCTTGTCTGTTGACGTTGAGTGCAGTGTTTTGCAGGTACTATTTAATGAAGCTGCCAGTTGAGGACATGCGAGGTGTCTGTTTCTCAAACTAGACACTCTAATGTACTTGTCCTCTTGCTCAGTTGTGCACTGGGGCCTCCCACTCCTCTTTCTATTCTGGTCAGAGACCAGTTCTGCGCTGTTCTGTGAAGGGAGTAGTACACAATGTTGTACGAGATCTTCAGTTTCTTGGCAATTTCTCACATGAAATAGTCAATTATTTTTCTGAGAAATGAAGGCTAACAAGTTTCAGAAAAAAGTTATTTGTTTCTGGCCATTTTGAGCCTGTAATCAAACCCACAAATGCTGATGCTCCAGCTACTCAACTAGTCTAAAGGCTAGTTTTATTGCTTCTTTAAATCAGAACAACAGTTTTCAGCTGTGCTAACATAATTGCAAAAGGGTTATCTGATGATCAATTAGCCTTTTAAAATTATAAACTTAGATTAGCTGACACAACGTGCCATTGGAACACAGGAGTGATGGTTGCTGATAATGGGCCTCTACACCTATGCAGATATTCAATTTAAAAAATCTGCCGTTTCCAGCTACAATAGTCATTTACAACATTAACAATGTCTACACTGTATTTCTGATCAATTTGATGTTATTTTAATGGACAAACAATGTGCTTTTATTTCAAAAACAAGGAAATTTCTAAATGACCCCAAACTTTTGAACGGTAGTGTATTTCTAACTGTGCTGTTTCACAAAAAGTTCTGAACCTATATAGATTTTATGGACATGGTATACATTAGTTATCTTGTTTTTAGTCCCACCCTTCAGTGCATTTGGAAAGTTTTCAGACCCCTTGACTTTTTCCACATTGTTACGTTACAGCCTTATTCTAAAATTAAATTATTTTCCCCCCCCTCATCATTCTACACACAATACCCCACAATGACAAAGCGAAAACCGGTTGAGATATTTTTGCAAAATGTACATAAGTACTCAGACCCTTTGCTATGAGACTCAAATGTTTCCATTGATCATCCTTGAGATGTTTCTACAACTTGATTGGAGTCCACCTGTGGTAAATTCAATTGATTGGACATGATTTGGAATGGCACACCCCTGTRTATATAAGGTCCCACAGTTGACAGTACATGTCAGAGCAAAAACAAAGCAATGAGGTCAAAGAAATTGTCCGTAGAGCTCCATGACAGGATTGTGTCAAGGCACAGATCTGGAGAAGGGTACCAAAACATTTCTGCACCATTGCAGGTCCCCAAGAACACAGTGGCCTCCATAATTCTTAAATGGAAGAAGTTTGGAACCACCAAGACTCTTCCTAGAGCTGGCCGCCCTGGCCAAACTGAGCAATCGGGGAGAAGGGCCTTGGTCGGGGAGAAGGGCCTTGGTCAGGGAGGTGACCAAGAACCCGAAGGTCATTCTGACACAGCTCCAGAGTTCCTCTGTGGAGATGGGAGAACCTTCCAGAAGGACAACCATATCTGCAGCACTCCACCAATCAGTCCTTTATGGTAGAGTGGTCAGACGGAAGCCACTCCTCAGTAAAAGGCACGACAGCCTGCTTGGAATTTGCCAAAAGACACCTAAAGGACTCTGACCATGAAAAAACAAAATCAGCTCTACTTAACTCAGCTATGAGAAGCCTGCAACTACCACCCATGATCTCAGTGAAGAAACAAATATATACTTAGGCATTACTATATCCCCCCTCTATTCACACTACTTGCAGGAAGAACTACTTAGAAACCTTTCAAAATATCCTAAGACATAAAAAGATGGTCCGCTATGGCCTCTTCTTTGCATGCTAGAATCTCAAATATTAAAATGAATGTCCTCCCTCGTATCAATTTTATGAGTTCCATGTTACCACTGTCTCCTCCTATAGACAATTGGTCTAAACTTGACTCCGTCATAAAGAAGTTCATTTGGAGGAGAAAGCGACCACAGATTAAATATGCAACACTACAGAGAAAAAAAGCATCACGTGGACTAATCTAAACTTTTATCACCCATCATTCCAAATGAATTTCCTGAAGACCTGGTTAAACCCAGAGGCTTCTGTTCCTTGGCGTGCTATAGAAGAGTCAATCGTTTCATCAATTAGATTACAATATTTATTATTTTCTGGATTGACTCCTAAAAATATTTGCATTATTGTTTGGACCCATTATAGCATACTCAGTAAATGTGTGGAAAACGACTTAAATGGACTCTCCAATATGGCCTAACAAAGAATTSTTAGTGTGTGAGAAACCATTTATATCAGATTCTTGGTCTAAGAAAGGTATTTATACTTTCAAAGACATATTCAATGTGAATGTGAAATCCGTCAGTGTTTTAATGTCCCAGGTTCATCATTTAGTCTTTACCTTCAACTCTGCCTATCCATTGCAAGCCTATGGGTTCCCCTGGGGAGCAGAATTAGCAGTACACCCATTGGTCAAACTTCTAACGAACAGACGGCCCTCAAAAGGAGTKGATTTTAATATCTACAGTCAATTCTAGCAGCACAAAAACCATTTACTTTATCCACTGTATGGGAAAATGATTTTACACTTGCTGACAGACAACTAAAATGGGAGAGAGTATGGAAAAAAATATATTAGGATCATCTGGAAACCCCAATCACTAATTCATTAATTACAAAATATGCCATAGAACCAATCTAACACCTCAAAAAAGGCATCACATGGGTATTAGTCCATCGCCATTATGTGAGTTCTGCACCACAGGGGACCTTGGTACTTTTCAGCATGTGCTGCGGAAATGCCAGGAGGTGGTTSAATTCTGGGGGAAAGTCAACAATGTCATCTCTGTACTTATAGATGACATATTGCCATCAGATCCTATAGTGATGTTGCTTGGTGATGACTGACTTGCACTTGTCAGAACACCAACGGAGAGTGTYGTTGTCAAGAACCACAGCAGCTAAGAAAATTATTGTCGGTTACCATTGCAACAATGGCTGCTCGCATTTAAGGAAATTGTACTTATGGAGCTCTCCACGGCCAGGATCCCACAGGGCCAAGGAGTCCACTGTGGACACATGGGAAAAAAGCAGCAGTGGACATTTATGAAATCTTAACCAACGGGCCTTTACATCCATGAATGTGTATCAACAATTTGAGCCTATTTCTGTGATAGTAAATCTACTGAACAATACATCATAGCCTATGTAATAATAAAAACTAATTATATCATGATTAATTAATTTATTGTACATTTTATGTTATCATATTGCCGGGGGGGGGGGATTAAAAATGATATATCCATAAATGTATTGTATGAATCTTATGAATTGAAATAGTACAATCTTGATGTAAAAAAAAAAAAGAACTCTCAGACCATGAGAAAGAAGATTCTCTGGTCTGATGAAACTAAGTTTGAACTCTTTGGCCTGAATGTCAAGCATCACGTCTGACGGAAAACATGCACCATCCCTACGGTGAAGCATGGTGGTTGCAGCATCATGGGAGACTAGTTAGGATCGAGACTAGAGGTCGACCGATTAATCGGAATGTCCGATTAATTAGGGACGATTTCAAGTTTTCATAACAATCGGAAATCTGTATTTTTGGACACGGATTTGGGCTATTTAAAAAAATTAAATGTTTAAGTAAGTAATGTAAGTAATGGAGGAATGGGCCAAAATACCAYAAACAGTGTGTGAAAACCTTGTGAAGACTTACAGAAAACATTTGACCTCTGTCATTGCCAACAAAGTGTTTATAACAAAGTATTGAGATAAACTTTTGTTATTGACCAAATACTTATTTTCCACCATAATTTGCAAATAAATTCATTAAAAATCCCACAATTAGATTTTCTGGATTTTTTTTTCTCATTTTGTCTGTCATAGTTGAAGTGTACCTATGATGAATTACAGGCCTCTCTCATCTTTTTAAGTGGGAGAACTTGCACAATTAGTGGCTGACTAAATACTTTTTTGCCCCACTGTATATCACAATTTTCTTTTACCAATTGTTGTCTTTAATACAGTGCTGATAGACAAGTTCCTTACAAATATAACACTTTGTAGTCAGGACAAAAAGTTAATTGCTTTGCCACATTTTTTGCAGTATTACTTCATTGTCTAGTTGCAAACAGTATGCATGTTTGAGTATTTTTTTTCTGTAAAGGCTTCTGTCTTTTCACTCTCAATTTGGTTAGTATTGTAGAGTAGCTACAATGTTGTTGATCCATCCTCAGTTTTCTCCATTCACAGCCATTAAACGCTGTAACTGTTTTAAAGTAACCATTGGCCTTATGGTGAAATCCCTGAGCGGTTTCCTTCCTCTCTGGCAACTGAGTTAGGAAGGACGACTAAATTTGTAGCGACTGGGTGTATTGATACACCATCCAAAGTGTAATTAATAACTTCACCACGCTCAACAAAATACTCAATGTCTGTTTATATATTTTTACCCATCTACCAATAGGTGACCTTTGCAAGGCATTGGAAAACCTCCCTGGTCTTTGTGGTTGAATGCGTTTGAAATTCACTGCTCGACTGAGGGACCTTACATATAATTGTAAGTGTGGGGTACAGAGATGAGGTAGTCATTAAAAAAATCATGTTAAACACTATTATTGCACACAGAGTCCATGCAACTTATTATTTGAGTTGTTCCCAAATAAGCATTGGACTATGGGCTTGTGACTTGAAACAACCCACAGATATTTTTCAAAAGATGCTAATGATCCTCGATTCTTCTGTGGCTATTTTGAATGATTATCTTTCTGTATAGACAGGAGTATTTACAGTTGAAGTCAGAAGTTTACATGCACTTAGGTTGGAGTCATTAAAACTCATTTTTCAACAACTCCACAAATGTCTTGTTAACAAACTATAGTTTTGGCAAGTCGGTTAGGACATCTACTTTGTGCATGACAAGTCATTATTCCAACAATTGTTTAAAGACCGATTATTTCACTTATAATTCACTGTATCACAATTCCAGTGTGTCAGAAGTTTACATACATTAAGTTGACTGTGCCCTTAAACAGCTTGGAAAATTCCAGAAAATGATGTCATGGCTTTAGAAGCTTCTGATAGGCTAATTGACATGATTTGAGTCAATTGGATGTGTGCCTGTGGATGTATTTCAAGGCCTACCTTCAAACTCAGTGCCTKTTTGCTTGACATCATGGGAAAATCAAAAGAAATCAGCCAAGACCTCAGAAAAAAAATTGTAGACCTCCACAAGTCTGGTTCATCCTTGGGAGCAATTTCCAAACACCTAAAAGTACCACATCAGCTGTACAAACAATAGTACGCAAGTATAAACACCATGGGACCACACAGTCTTACCGCTCAGGAAGGAGACGCGTTCAGTCTAGAGATGAACGTACTTTGGTGTGAAAAGTGCAAATCAATCCCAAAACAACAGCAAATGACCTTGAGAAGATGCTGGAGGAAACAGGTACAAAAGTATCTATATCCACAGTAAAACGAGTCCTATATCGACATAACCTGAAAGGCCACTCATCAAGGAAGAAGCTACTGCTCAAAAACCGCCATAAAAAAAGCCAGACAACGGTTTGCAACTGCAAGAACGTACACTTTGGAGAAATGCCCTCTGGTCTGATGAAAAAAATATATAACTGTTTGGCCATAATGACCATCGTTATGTTTGGAAGAAAAAGGGGGAGGCTTGCAAGCCAAAGAACACCATCCCAACCATGAAGCACAGGGGTGGCAGCATCATGTTCTGGGGGTGCTTTGCTGCAGGAGGGACTGGTGCACTTCACAAAATAGATGGCTTCATGAAGCAGGAAAATTATGTGCATATATTGAAGCAACATCTCAAGACATCAGTCGAAGTTAAAGCTTGGTTGCAAATGGGTCTTCCAAATGGACAATGACCCCAAGCATACTTCCAAAGTTGTGGCAAAATGGCTTAAGGACAACGAAGGCAAGGTATTGGAGTGCCCATCTCAAAGCCCTGACCTCAATCCTATAGAAAATGTGGGCCGAACTGAAAAAGCTTGTGCGAGCAAGGAGGCCTACAAACCTGACTCAGTTACACCAGAAGTATTTTGAATGATTATCTTTCTGTATAGACAGGAGTATTTACAGTTGAAGTCAGAAGTTTATATGCACTTAGGTTAGAGTCATTAAAACTCATTTTAATGAGGAGGAATGGGCCAATATTTACCCAACTTATTGTGGGAAGCTTGTGGAAGGCTACCTGAAACATTTGACAATTTAAAGGCAAAGCTACCAAATACTAATTGAGTGTACGTAAACTTCTGACCCACTGGGAATGTGATGAAATAAATAAAAGCTGAAATAAATAATTCTCTCTGCTATTATTCTGACATTTCACATTCTTAAAATAAAGTGGTGATCCTAACTGGCCTAAGACAGTGAATTTTTACTAGGATTAAATGTCAGGAATTGTGAAAAACTGAGTTTAAATGTATTTGGCTAAGGTGTATGTAAACTTCCGACATCAACTGTATATCATTTTGYCAAAAGTATTTACTTCCCTATTGGTCCCACCGCTATGCCATTTCTCTCCTGTTTTATTKGTTTATTTATCAACTTTCCTTCTTTGTCCAGAAGCCAAAGGCACAATCCTAGTCATATTAGCAACCATCCTAGTTGTTGCATCTTTAGATTCCCCCTCTTTCTAAGTTTCTAACATATTTTAATCTCTGTCACATCTCTGACACCTGAAACCCCACCTCTTTAAGGAATACCTAGGATAGGATAAAGTAATCCTTCTCACCCCCCCCCCCCCTTAAAAGATTTAGATGCACTATTGTAAAGTGGCTGTTCCACTGGATGTCATAAGGTGAATGCACCAATTTGTAAGTCGCTCTGGATAAGAGCGTCTGCTAAATMACTTAAATGTAATGTAAATGTAACATATGGAACCACAATCAGGTACACTGTTTAGAATGGTGCTTTTCTTCTTCACACAAATTGCATTTTGGCAAATGTTTGAAAATTATGGTTTTATTGGCTGATTCATTACATGAGTTGCATGTTCTGTCAAGATGCATTACCATAATCTAAAATGTGATTTCTGTCATTTCTGACACCCTAATAGGTTATGCACCCAATGCATATGGGTCCGGTAAATTTCTCAAATGGCCGGTAAATTCAAATCTTCCCGGTCACGTTTTCCGGCGCCACATTTTCCTAACGGAAACCCTGGTGTGTGTGTGTGTGTGTGTGTAATGTATGTGTCAAGTAGACCGTAAGTATGTTAGTGAGTGAGCAAGAGAGAGTGCTCATGTATGTCGGCAACAGCAAGTGAGTGGGAGAAGAAACAAAACAGATGCCCTCGGGTACAAGTCAAAGACGCTTCAAAAGGCGACTACAAAGGGAAACCCAGCCACGAGCTGCCCAGTGACGCAAGCCTACCAGACGAGCTAAATGCCTTTTATGCTCACTTCGAAGCAAGAAACCCTGAAGCATGCATGAGAACACCAGCTGTTCRGGACAACTGTGTGATCACGCTGTCCGTAGCCGGTGTGAGCAAGACCTTAAAACAGGTCAACATTCACAAGGCCACGGAGACAGACAGATTACCAGAACGTGTACTCAGAGCATGCGCGGACCAACCGGCAAGTGTCTTCCTCTGACATTTTCAACCACTCCCTGACCGAATCTGTAATACCTACATGTTTCAAGCAGACCACCATAGTCCCTGTGCCCAAGAAAACTAAAGTAACCTACATTAATGACTACCACCCCGTAGCACTTACGTTACCGCCCCCAGGAGGTAAGGGTAGGCAACAACACATCTGCCACACTGATCCTCAACATGGGGGCCCCTCAGGGGTGTGTGCTTAGTTCCCTACTGTACTCCCTGTTCACCTATGACTGCGTGGCCAAGCACAACTCCAACACCCTCATTAAGTTTGCTGACGACAAAACAGTGGTAGGCCTGATCATCGACAACGACGAGACAGCCTATAGGGAGGTGGTCAGAGATCTGGCAGTGTGGTGCCAGGACAACAACCTCTCCCTCAACGTGAGCAAGACACAGGAGATGATCGTGGACTACAGGAAAAGGGCCAAACACGCCCCCATTCACATCGACAGAGCTGTCGTGGAGTGGGTCGAGGGTATCAAGTTCCTTGTGTCCACATCACCAACAAGCTATCATAGTCCAAACACACCCAGACAGTCGTGAAGAGGGCACGACAACACCTATTCCCCCTCAGGAGACTGAAAAGATTTGGCATGGGTCCCAGATCCTCAAAAAGTTCTACAGCTGCACCATCGAGAGCATCCTGACCGGTTGCATCACCGCTTGGTATGGCAACTACCCGGCATCCGACCGTAAGGCGCTACAGAGGGTAGTGCGTACAGCCCAGTAAATCACTGGGGCCAAGCTTCCTGCCATATACTAGGCAGTGTCAGAGGAAGGGCCCAAAAAATTGTCAAAGACTACAGTCACCCAAGTCATAGACTGTTCGCTCTGCTACTGCACAGCAAGCGGTACTGGAGCCCCACGTCTAGGTCCAAAAGGCTCCTTAACTGCTTCTACCCCCAAGCCATAAGACTGCTGAACAATTAACCAAAGGGCAACCAGACTATTTACATTGGCACCCCCCCCTTTTGTTTTTACACTGATGCTACTTGTTGTTTATTATCTATGCATAGTCACTTTACCCCTACCTACATGTACGACTAACCTGTACCCTCGCACATCGACTCGGTACCAGTACCCCCTCTATATAGCCTCGGTATTGTTATTTTACTGTGTTACTTTTGATTATATTTTTTACCTTAGTTTATTTTGTAAATATTTTCTTAGCCKTATTTCTTGAACTGCACTGTTGGTTAAGGGCATGTAAGTAAGCATTTCACAGTAAGGTCTACACCTGTTGTACTCAGCGCATGTGACAAATAAAATGTTTTTTTAAAGGTTGATTAACATATACCCTCTTCCTCCCTCTCTCCGTCGATGTCTTTTGTCAGTCTGTCTGGGTGCCAGCACTCCCCGGTTGGCACAGCCTGGCAGCCAGAGTGTTGGCATCAGACACCCGCTGCGGCTGCAAGGTGGCACTGTGGGCGCATCAGATTCACTGCATCTCTTGTGCGAGAGGCCGAGAGAGAAGGGTGAGTAACTAAGTGTGGMGGMGGGGGGGGGGGGACAGCATGCGAGACAGCATGTGAGAGAGCGAGCAAGCTACAACGCGGTGGGGAGTGAGCCCACAGAATGCTGAACAGGGCTTTGCCAGACCGGAACACTGCAGCAGGAATGCAGCACTCTCTTGCACTCATCATCACAGGCTAGAGGAGAGTGAGAAAGAGAGGGGGAGATAGAGAGAAAGAGGGAGGAAGATAAGAGTGGGAGGGAGAGAAATAAAGAGAGATGGGGAAAGGTAGGCAGAGAGGAAAATGAGAGCAAAAAGTGCGAGATAGATGCAGTAGAAAGAGCGGGAGGAAGATAAGAAGAGGGAGAGAAACAGAGGCGGAGTTGTGTAATGCTGTCGGTGGTGAATGGGGAACAGACGTCACACTGTCTGGCGTAGCTCTGCCGCTGCGACAGAGCAGAGACGGGAGCCTCAACCCCCCCCTCTTGGCCTATAATGCAGCGGTATTTAATGACACATACAGTAATAAACCCATGGAAATAAACTGAGGAAAGGGGTGGAACTATACAGAGAGTGAGGAGGAGAGGACTCTAGGTTTTCAGCTTACCTGCTACACGAGTCCACAGAGACAGACAGACCCATAAATGTGTCTGGGATACGCACACAGAGACAGCTTGATTGACACATTACTGTCAGAGCCATCTTTAAATATAGCTGATTACAATATATGTTGGGATATAGCCACTTTAGCCTCTACCACTGGGAGATATGACACAGCATATCACATTCATACAGTCTCTTTACTCAAATACAGTCTATGCCCTTTACCATGGCAACTAGGCTTGGGAGATATACCATATACCGGGGTATTTCGAAATACCGACGGTATGATTTCCAATACCGCAAAAAAATATAATACAACAATTATGTTGGAGGCACCCCCACCACGCAGGGGCACGTGCTACGCCACTGCTTATAACTAAGTATAAGAAATCTGTGTCAAGTAAATGATATCCAGCTCAGAGCTCCAGCTGTGCATTTGGTTTGCTAACGTGCTAGCTAAGTGGCTAGACGTCAAGATCAAGCTTCTCGGTTACATCAAAGACATTCAATCCCTTCCTGGATCAAGATCCCCGTTGCCTAAATTGTTTTGTGCGGTAAAAAAATAAGAAATGGTGCCCCTTGTGTGCACATTTGGTAATACGTACACCCCGGTATGGTACAGCAACGGTATGAAAATCTGGATACCACCCAACCTTAACGACAACAACCCAATGGGAAGACCAATTAATAAAGGCCTCTATGGGATTAAACTGTCTCCTTTGAATACTTTATAATTTCACCACAGGTAGTAAATAGTCATAGACACTCCGCACAGTTACTAGCATGCTGAAGACAGTGCCTGTAGCCTGACTAGACCAGTCAGGCTGCGTTTAGACAGGCATCCCCAATTATTTTATTTTTTCCCCCCACTAATMGGTATTTTGACCAATCAGATCAGCTAAAAAATGTGATTGGTCAAAAGACAAATTAGTGGAAAAAAAGATCAGAGTCAGGCTGCCTCAGTGATTTTATTTGGCTTCTCCCAGTGCTGAGTAAGTTTGACAGAGAGAGCACATTACCGGGAGGGTGTTACCAAGGGTCTCCAGGTGAGCCGGCACTGTATATGTGCGAGTTTGCCATTCCTTGCTGACCTATGGGTACAGGGAAGGAAACACGGCGCCAGATTGAGTGCAACACTGACCTGGCCCACCAGGAAACCAGCTCACAAAGGGTTCAGAGGTAAGGAACGGCCTTGGAATCCGGAACCTTCCCCACCACATTTTCTCTGCGTTTCCTCTTTCAACTGAGCAGCTGGACGCAGACTCATTGCCATACACACAGTATGGGAGCGTACGTACGCGCACACACCACACACGAGAGAGTCACCTTTTTTTTTATAAAGAAACAGTCAGTCAAAGGCAGACTGTCTGTTTCTCTCAAACTGCGACTGTCAAATAGAGACATTCGGTCACAGTTTGAATGAAACAGCATGTCAAAAAAGGCCAGTCAAGGTTAGATAGAGACGGTCCTGAGAGGGTGTTTACAGACGGACAGACAGGCACACACACTAATATATGATAATATAAAGACTGTAGATACTGTAAGCTTGTGTGTAAACATGGCCTTGACAAAGACATTCAAAAACACACGTACCGTAAACTTACTTTCTATGGACACATCCTCGTGTTGGGCGCTAAGCAGCTGGTAAATGTCTGTCATCAGATGGTTTCACTAAAGGAGCTTCATCCACAAGCCCTATAACCAGAGGAAGAACACAGAGGACAAACATTACTATGGGTTTCTCATGATTCTACCATATTAATGATTCATAGCTTACATTTCACCATTGTTGTGCTAGGTACTGACTCGTAAGTCAGTCAACCGACAACGCCTTCAGTGTAAAATGAACCATTCATATGGAGGCATATTGGCTACGAGGTGGTCTGAGAAGTCGGTCAGATATGTGTCACATTTCGTTGCGCCTCAATTGTCTCATGCATGACCAGACACCTTGTTTTTGGCTGGCCCAACAGTGCTCCATTCATTCCATTCTATGTCTAGGGCTGGGAATTGCCAGGGACCTCAATACAATACAATATTATCACGATACTTAGGTGCCGATACGATATATATTGCGATTCTCACGATTCTATATGTATTGTGATTCGACTGTCATTTTATTGCAAATTGATGTTCCAAACATATTGCTCACCATATGGTCTGCTGCAGAGGGACAAGAGKGAGCCATGAGGAAATTTGTTTTGATCAGACAAAGAAATACATTTTAAAAAAGTGCTGAAAACAAATTGGCTCCCTATTTAAAAAAGGAGAACAAGCTATGAAGGAAAAATACTGGTTTTGGTGCAGGTACAGTCAACTAGCGCAAAAATAATGTGATATTGTCAAAKCGATATCAAATCGATACTTGAGTCAAATATCGCTATAATATTGTCGAACAATTATATATTGCGATATGCAACTGTGTACATTTTTRCCCCATCACTACACACAACGTTGCCTCAATGGTCGACTCAACGTGGAATTTCTACTCAAAAGTGTGCCAAGACGAGTGATAACGAGGTCCTCAGAAGTATACTGTAATGTTGATATTGTCATGGCTGAAGTACATCATCTTTTTACCTAAATGTAACCACCAATTGACTCTCCTGTTACTACAACGTCAATGTTTCGGATCCCAGTTCGTTGGCATGTCCTTACAGATATTTCAGACACCCCAAAAGACCTCAGACATTGACCAGGGACAAACCCTCCATTTCACAACCAAATAAAGAAGTAAACAGGCTCGCACAACATGACTCACCATTATTTTCAAGCCCCAAACACTCTGAAGTGGCCCTTTCCTCGCTCTGTGTGGTTTCCCTTAAATCATTGAAAACCAAATGGTAAACTGAACATCAGCCACATCCTTCTCGAAGGCGGCCTCGGCCCTCATCCTTTACACGCAGAAACATGCATCCCCCGTCTACGTCAGCTGAATAGTAGGGAGTYTTATTACGCCATTTGCCTAACTATTTAAACTACGACCACTAGCAGAAAAACAGATTGAGAAAGTACATCAAGTTACTTCAGAAATTGTACCTTTCCATGATTACGCCAATGACATGCCTGAAAGCATAAGTAAAATACAGAGAAAGGCTGTACTAAGGGGACGAGAGCAGGGGAGAAAGAAAGTGTGTTGGGGGAGAGATCATGTAGCATTTCCTTAACTCAACATTTCATGGCCTTAAAATACACGCAGGGTTATTTTGCGCTGGGGCTGGTTTGCACGGGAGCCCATTTCCTGCGAGTGAGGAGGGGGGGGGGGGGGGCTGTGGCTCACTCAGAAAGTTCTCGGGTTGTTTTGTCTGCGAGCGAAGTAAAGGAATGCCCAAATTAAACATGCTGAACAGGACGCCCTGAGAGGTATGAAGGCGGGAGGGTGGAGTACGACATGAAAAAAAAAAAATAGAACACCAAATAGATGTAATTTGCAGGCGATTTACAAACCGCAAGTGCATGCCTCCTGCTCGTATTTGCATTCCATCAGATAGGGAAGTTGGACAGCAATGTTGTACCATATTGATAAAGCTTTCATATGCCCCGAAGGCAAGCAGCCTGCGAGCTCCTTCATTTCACTCAAAACCTGAAGGGCTTGTTGTAATGCGCTATTATAATAGGTTATCCCGAGATGAAAAGTACCCTCAAGTCTTCTCTTTCAAACGGCTCGGCTTTTGTCCCGCACTGTACGCCCAAACATAGGGAAGAGAGCGAATCTCAACAAATGAAAGCACAGTACTTCACAATTCTCATCGTGATCACCAACAGCAGTAATACTAGCCTACTGCTACTGCACTTCATTTCAAAATACTTACAGTACATTTCCCAGGCCAATGCACTCAACAGGGTGACTAACTTGGGTAAAAAGGTATTTCTTGGACTTTACCAACAATTCAGAATTGATTGGTATTGCTTTCTTGTAAAGGTCTGCTGCCCATTCAGGGATTTTGTGTTTGGCATGTCTGGGGGACAAGATGTRTCTTAGACCTCCAGCTCGGAGGGAGAGCAGATAAAACAGGACTTTAACTGCATTCTTTCATGGCCGATGCTGGGGCCCACCTATCCACACCCATCCTCAGACCAGCATGAGGGGAGGAGAGGGAAATGAAGGGAGAGGAAAAGTGGAGGAGAGGGAGCGAGAGACGGAGAAAGGGAAAAATCTAGAAAAAAAAGGGAGGATGTGAGAAAGGGGATAGTTACAAAAAGTCYGTCGGTCCAAGTGGGTGGGTGAACAGTCACTGTGCCCTTGTTTGACCAGGGAGGGGAAAAACATGCCTCTGCYTGCCAGATGTGAGTTATCAAAGTAATCAAGGGCACCAACACAGTCAAATTAAAAGATGTCTGTCACTGAGGGAAGGAACGAGGATGCTGAGTATAGCAGCATGCCACAGTGAGAAAATGAGAATGAGCAAACCGTGGCTCCATTAAGTAACTGAATCCAACGTGTAGAACCATGACAGGGCATTGTTCAGTTCACAGCAAAGGGGAGGAGGGCCAGCTTGACAAAAAAATCCAGACACACAACAAAAAAAAGAAAAGAAAAAAAAGAATGTTGGATCATAAAAAAGCCTGGTATTCCAGAACACAAATGAGCTAGTCAGGTCTGGGAGTGTTAAGGATTCCTGTGGGGCAGGAGCTAGCTACCGTGGTAGCCAGGCCTTCCTGTAGCCTTTTTACTCAGGACAAAGGCAGGCCCATGTCACAGAGGCGGGGAGGGAAGGGCAGGAATGCCAGACGACGAAGTGCCTGACATATCCTAATATGGGTATATGCAGGTGCAATAAAACAATCATAGCGACACAGCGTAAATCACCTTGTGACACGACGAAAGTTGGCTACTGTACAAGGGAAAGTGGATTTCATGAAACCTACGAGCAAGACGGTGGAGAAAACACTCAAATGCTCTCTTACAACTCTTTGGGATTCTCTATTACTTTTCTTTGTAGTGCAGGACAAGGCTTAAATCTGTGTATGGGAAACCAAACCTATAACAGAGATTTCACACTTAACTCAAGTAGGACATTTTAAGCGTAATATGGAACTTTAGCAGCAAATGTGACGTGATGCGAGTGAGCTACCAATGGGCATGGGGAAAAAAGAAGGAGATGAAGGAGTGGTATATGAGAGGAAGCATGAGGGCCCTCCAGATGGCGGGAGAGTGATGCCTCACACATGGACCGTGTGTTGCCTCAGCAGACCCCTTCACCAGAACGGGCCAAAGTCAACACAGCACTCCAACCAGAGAAGTCAGAGAGAACGGATCAAAGAGTGATGACGGCCCTATTTCTGTCCCCCAGCGCCTGGATACAACAAGACCCTGCGACGTGAAAACGAGCCAGCAGCTTCGAAATATTCATTCATTCAAAACAGAGCTAAAAAAAAWAGTGTGGTTCACCAACCATTCTATTTTTATGGCTATTTAGCTTGCGCTGCGAGACTGCTCGCATGAGGAGTTTCAAAAGCAAAATGGGCTGGCTGGAAAGAGAGAAACCCAACCAACTCGTTACACGCTGGCCCTTTTCAACGCGCTGATGGAGTTCGAGATGAGTCGTCTCGAAAATAACACTGAGGGGGGAAAAAGCGACGTATGGGCACGCCATTGATGAAAGCTTCCATCCATACACGTTAGCGCTTATGCAAAGCAAAATAGAGAATAAGTCACTTGCATAGCATCAGAAGAAAATAGGAGTACACTCCGAGTGAGGGGGGAGTAAAAGGGGGTTGGGTCGCCCTAGCGTCTGAAAATTCCTTAACCTGAGAACATTAATATTTTCTGATCACAAGAAATTATCCGGAAGGAACATGAAGGAATTTTATTTTGAAAGCRGCCTGTTAGATCCCAGGTGGAAGAGAGACGGGTGCAGGGATTGTACATGTAGGCGCTACGMTACAGTGCTGGGGGGAGAACGACAGAAACACAGGTCCATATCCATTATCCCACAGGATTGCCGTACCACATCAACAAGTCATCCCTGTCCAGCCAGCAGCAAACATAATTGACAAGGCTAGTTTTACACAGTTCACATCCAGACTAGAAGATGCGTCAGTCCGTTCAAACCAACCTGAAACGTCCCAACCTTTTAAAGCTACTAAAATACCCTTAAAGAGCAACTCCGCCACATTTCAATCTCATATTCATTGTCTCCATTATCTCCAGCACAAAACCAGTGGCTACATATGTTTTACCCATTGACATCAACAAAAGTTAAACATTTTAAAAACAGTGATTATCAAACCCTACGAGATCTCTGACGTGGGGAGCAAGAAAATACCCTCCCTCTGCAGGTTTTGAAAAATCACAATTTCTTACTCCTTCAAGGGTTTTTCTTAATTTTTTCTACATTGTAGAAAAATAGTGAAGACATCAAAACTATGAAATAACACATGGAATCATGTAGTAACAAAAAGAAAGTGTTAAACAAATCAAAATATATTTTAGATTCTTCAAAGTAGCCACCCTTTGCCTTGATAACAGCTTTGCACACTCTTGGCATTCTCTCAACCAGATTCACATGGAATGCTTTTCCAACAGCATATGTGGAGTTCGCTTGTTGGCTGCTTTTCCGTCACTCTGCAGTCCAACTCATCCCAAACCATCTCAATTGYGTTGAGGTCGGGTGATTGTGGAGAATATCATAAGGTGAATGCACCAACTTGTAAGTCGCTCTGGATAAGAGCGTCTGCTAAATGACTTAAATGTAAATGTAAATAGGTCATCTGATGCAGCACTCAATCACTCTCCTTCTTTGTCAAATAGCCCTTACACAGCCTGGAGGTGTGTTGGGCAATTGTCCTGTTGAAAAACAAATGACAGTCCCACTAAGCGCAAACCAGATGGGATGGCGTATCACTGCAGAATGCTGTGGTAGCTATGCTGGTTAAGTGTGCCTTACATTCTAAATAAAATCACTGACAGTGTCACCAGCAAAGCCCCCCCACATCACACCACCTCCTCCATGCTTCACAGTGTGAACCACACATGCGGAGATCATCTGTCACCTACTCTGCGTCTTACAAAGACACAGGTTGGAACCAAAGAAAATCACACATTTGGACTCCAGACCAATGGACAAATTTCCACCAGTCTAATGGCCATTGCTTGTGTTTCTTGTCCCAAGCAAGTCTCTTCTTCTTCTTATTGGTGGTTACCGGGCAGCAATTTGACTATGAAGGCCTGATTCACGCAGTCTCCTCTGAACAGTTGATGTTGAGATGTGTTTGTTACTTGAACCCTTAAGCATTTATTTGTGCTGCAATTTCTGAGGCTGGTAACTAATGAACGTATCCTCTGCAGCAGAGGTAACCCGGGTCTTCCTTTCCTGTGGCGATCCTCATGAGAGCTAGTATCATCAAAGCGCTTGATGGTTTTTGCGACTGCCCTTTTCCTCATTGACTGACCTTCGTGTCTTAAAGTAATGGACTGTCATTTCTCTTTGCTTATTTGAGCTGTTCTTGTCATAATATGGACTTGGTCTTTTACCAAATAGGGCTATCTTCTMTATACCACCCCTACCTTGWCACAACACAACTGATTGGCTTAAACGCAAGGAAAGAAATTGCACAAATTAACTTAAGGCACACCTGTTAATTGAAATGCATTCCAGGTGCCTACCTCATGAAGCTGGTTGAGAGAATCMCAAGAGTGTGCAAAGCWGTCATTAAGACAAAGGGTGCCTACTTTGAATGATCTCAAATATAAAAKATATTTTGATTTGTTTAACACTTTTTGGTTACTGCATGATTCCATGTGATATTTCATAGTTTTGATGTCTTCACTTATTCTACAATGTAGAAAACAGTAAAAAGAGGTATAAAGTAGGTGTGTTCAAACTTTTGACTGGTACTGTAGGTAGACATTGGTTTGGTGCTGGAGATAATGCGAGAGGTAGAAAAGTGGCAGAGTTMCCCTTTAACCTRGCTATCCTCCGAAGACACATGATCTGGAGTAGGAGTATTACAAATGACAAGAATAGGGAAAGCACCATATTTTCTTTGAAGGTACTTTCTCAGTGTTCTGTTACTTACTGCCCCCCCCTCCAGGCAACCAGCACAAACCATGGTACTGCATGCGAACCAACAGAGACAGTGGATTTATGAAACCAGTTATGGGGGTGGATGTTGATACAGGTGTCGGTGTCATCCCTCTCCCACCCTCCTGCTCTCTCTCCCCCCTTTCGTTCTCTCCATCTGCAGGGTCGGGCCAGAAGAGGGATTTCTGTCATTCAGCCAGACTAAGCCGGCTTCCAGAAGCGCTCCCTCGCTTTCTCCCTCTTTCACACGCATGTGTTACAGTGCGACTGACACACACACGGCCCGATAGGGATGTGTAAAACATGCAGGGTGGTTGCCACAGCAACGTGAGCCAACGGGTCATAAACACCCCCTCTTCCTGGATCCCAAGGCTGGACGGAGGCCACGGCTGTTATCTCAGGGGCCGAGTGACATCACTCAGTGAGGACTCATTCACATGCAGTCCAGCAGCTCTCCCTCCTTCCTGCTCCCSGTTCGGCTGATAACAGAGAGGACCTGAGGAAGAGTGGGTGTAAGACCAAGACGGTTTGTTTACCTGGGGCTTTTGTTGGCTTACAGTGCCTTCAGAAAGTATTCACACCCCTTTACTTTTGACACATTTTGTTGTGTTACAGCCTGAATTTAAAATCAATTKAATTTAGATTTTGTGTTAATGGCCCACACACACACACAATACCCCATGTCAAATTGGAATTCATTTTTTACAAATGAATTAACCATGAAAAGCTGAAATGTCTTTTGTCAATAAGTATTCAACACCTTTGTTATGGCAATCCTAACAAAGTTCAGGAGTAAAAATGTTCTTAACAAGACACATAAGTTGCCTGGACTCACTCTGTGTGCAATAATAGRGTTTAACATTATTTTTGAATGACTACCTCATCTCTGTACCCCACACACAATTATCTGTATAAGGTCCCTCAGTCGAACAATTAATTTCAAATACAACCACAAAACCAGGGAGGTTTTTCCAATGCCTTGCAAAGGGCACCTACTGGTAGATGGGTAAAAATATGTAAAACAGACAATGAATATCCTTTTGAGCATGGTGATGTTATGAATTACACTTTGGATGGTGTATCAATACACTCAGTCACTATAAAGATACAGGTGTCCTCCCTAACTCAGTTGCCGGAGTGGAAGGAAACCGTTCAGGGATTTCACCATAAGGTCAATGGTAACTTTAAAACGGTTACAGAGTTTAATGGCTGTGATAGGGAAAACTGCAGATGGATCAACAAATCAAATTTTATTAGTCACATGCGCCGAATACAACAGGTGTAGACCTTACAGTGAAATGCTTACTTACAAACCCCTAACCAACATTGCAGTTTAGAAAATCTGAATAAGAACAGTATAGTTACTTCACAATACTAACCTAAATGACAGAGTGAAAAGAAGGAAGCCTGTACAGAATAAAAATATTCCAAAACATGCATCCTGTTTGCAATAAGGCACTAAAGTAAAACTGCGCAAAATTTGGCTAAGAAATTAACATTTRATCCTTAATACTAAGCGTTATGTTTGGCGCAAATCCAACACATCACTGAATACTACTTCATATTTTCAAGTATGGTGGTGCATGCATCATGTAATGATTATCATCGGCAAGGACTAGGACGTTTTTTCAGAATAAAAATAAATGGAATATCACAGTCAAAATCCAGAGGAAAACCTGGTTCAGTCTGCTTTCCAACAGACACTGGGAGACAAATTCACCTTTCAGCAGGACAATAACCTAAAACACAAGGCCAAATACACACTGGAGTTGCTTACCAAGACAACGTTGAATGTTCCTGAGTGGCCTAGTTACAGTTGACTTAAATCTACTTGAAAATCTATGGCAAGACTTGAAAATGGCAATGATCTACAACAAACTTGACTGAGCTTGAATTTTTTTTAAATAATAATTTTGTACAATCCAGGTGTGCAAAGCGCTTAGAAACRTACCCAGAAAGACTCACAGCTGTAATCACTGCCAAAGGAGATTCTAACATGTATTAACTCAGGGGGGCTAATTTTCATAAATTTTTTACAAATGTAAAAAAAATGTTTCGTCCACTTTGACAGAGTATTTTGTGTTGATCGTTGACAAAAAAATACAATTAATTTTAATCAAATCAAGGGGTGTGAATACTTTCTGAAGGCACTGTACGCCATATAAATAAAATGACCAGATTCGATTTATATGAGCTTACTTGGCTATAGCAGGCAGGGCTCTCTCTGTGTCTAAATTATAATGAGGTGGGTTGGTTGATAGTTGCTCCAGGTTGTTAACCAGATGCCCTCTCACTCTCTCAAACACCAAATACACTAATCACAGGCCACTCTTCTTCTCTTCAATCCTCCCTCTTTCCCTCTGGGGAAGACTAGAATCCAGCTGCCCAAAAAATAAAAAAATAAACAAGGCATGGAACGAGTAAAGGAGGAACTGCCAAGAATGGAAAATTACACATTTTACCCACGTCTCTCCCTATCCATCACTATCCATCCTCACCTCACACACTTTGAAGTGCAAATACAATCTTGAGGCACCTCTGGCAAAGTCAGTCAACCACACATTTGCTGTCAACGTCTTCTCAGAGTTCCTACGAAAGCAGCAGCTAGCTAGCGCTGTAAGAGACCGAATTCCAACACGAGCCCCCAGATGAACTCCTGGCGAGGCTGGACCGACCTGCCCTCTGTTTTTAGTTCTCCGTGCCTGCTGTTGGCAGAGGACCATCTCGCCCGAAAAGGCAGCAGAAAGTAAGAGACCAAATATCGTTAAAAAAAGAGAGATGCTTTGGAACATTTGTCCAGCTCAAATACCATGGTGCGGGAGTTGAAAGAGACCGATTACAATACTCAAAATGGTATAGTGCTCCATGTAGAGCTGAGTGATATGGACAAAAATCCATATCGCGATAAATTGCCTCAATTGATGCGATAACAACAAATAGAACGATAACTTTATAACAATGTGCACCAGTTTTTTATTATTATCCTTTAAACTACTACAGTGGTTGTAGCCATCTATTGTCCTATTAACAATCACCCATATCAGCAAACTTATTTCATTTCAATCTTCACATTTCTCTAGTATAGGCTACTTATCGTAATGAACGTTACCAGCTAAAATGCCTGTGATAAGTGATCAGTATGGTCGGTGTCGATCATTTTCGGTTTATAGTCCCAGCTCTAGTTCAGAGTATAAACAACAGTAAAATTCTAGTGAGAGGCCCCAAATAATACAAATCAATTTTCTAATTTTCCTTTCTGGTGGAGTAGCGTGTGTGTGTGTGTGTGTGTGTGTGTGTGTGTGTGTGTGTGTGTGTGTGAGGCGCGCGGTCATGGAGCAGTGACTGTTTGATGAGGAACCTTATTATGACATCATGGGCTGGATAGAAGTAGTCTACCATCTTCAGAACTAAATAATTGCATTGTCTCATAAAATAGAAAAAACGTATAATATTGTTTGTTCTGGGTATCATAAAGCTGTGATTGATAATAGCCTATTCAAATAATATTTTGAATGGAACTAGTCGTTTGATCGGGAGAAAGCCATGCATAAAACGATGAAGCATAGCCTTCATATAGCCTCTCGAATGGAGAGAGAAGGGAATATAGGCTAAGTTATGACATTTTTACAGCCAAACACAAGACAGTTAAGGAGTGTCCGTTATAATAGGTTTAGACTATTGCCTAAAGCCCATGCATCCGACAGATAGAAACGATATCTGACTGGACATTGGTGGAATTCTCCATTCTTTCTGGCCTACATTCCTCTATTGTGTTCTGTATCACATATTTATTGAAATGGACTAGAGCAAATAGGACTAGGCAAATTACTTGGAGTGTCACTTGTGTGCTGTCCTGCTGTGCACTGGGAGACGCCATTCTTTATTGTGGGGCGCCAGCCAAGTTCAAATAGGCTGAACCGTCATCTGTCACATCACGATGTCATCCCCATRGATAGACGATGCTATCGTAATGTCGCCCAACCTTAACACACACACACATAATGTTAAGGACATTAATAACAAGTTTCTATCCATACATCCCTTTTAAGGATAAACGGTTCGGATTTCTCTTTTCAATAACTTCCAAAAATACTCCTGGAACAAGCTGAAAAGGAGGGTGGACTCCTCGTGTGAAAACAGCCTAAAGGGACACGTCGGGAGCCGCAGATAATGGGTGGGAAATGTTCTTGTTTTTATTGCCCCTTTAAAATGCACCAACACAGAAAAATCTAAAACATTAAAACGGGTCATCATGTAACTAAGCAGGAAACGTATTATATTCTGGTGTCGCAGCAACATCAACAAAATGTGTCCGTTTCAATGATAAAGAAATGGAGGATTGCTAAGCAGGCCAAATGAAAGTTTACCCCCTTCTGAACATTCCTTACTTTCTAATGCCTTCACATGGTTTACAGGTCAGTTCATTTAGGCTATGATGGAGGATAGCAGGCTTTGGAGGTCCATAAATATGAACTACTGGGGCAACGAAACGTTATGCAAGTCTGATGCGRGAGCCTCAATTTTGGGATAATTCGTAACGATTTCAGATATAAGTGCCAAAAAAAGATGCCTGAGAAACTTCGGTAAAAAATCTGAGGCAATATGTTTTAATCACTTCTGTAGCCTCCTTGTACTGACCAAAAAGTAGGCCTTAAAAAAAAACTTACATTAAAAACAGTAACAAACAAGTGAGGTGGAGGTAGAGACCAACAGAAAGACCAAGCAGCAGTAGGCCTACAGCTAGTGGATCATATGGGTAAATAATCCAGAAAGGTAGTTTTTACAATCTCTGTACTGACCAATTCCTCACATTCAAACACATCACACCCGTTATGCCAGCCGCTAATGCTCTGTCTGTCAAAAGCTTGTATCAATTCACAATACAAACGTGGAAGCCACGGAGAGATTTTCCCAAGGGCACCTTCTACGGCAAACGGAAAGGCTACAAAGTGCAGGGTGTGAAAATGAAGTATTTATTGGCTCAAGTAGGTTTTGGTCAATTTAGCAAAAYCCAGCTAATGCTAACAGTTTAGTCAGACAGACAGCCTTGTCATCTACAAAGGCAAGAAAATATTTACTATTACAATTGGGCACACTCAAATAGAGCGTTTTATTTGAGCCATGAGGTTGCTCATAATTATAAGGAAGGACAACAGTTATCTGCCAAAGCTTGGTATTAACATACTGGGTTGCTAGCTTGTCACAAGAGTAAGAAAGAGCCACATGTATACTAGGGCTGGGAATTGCTGGGGACCTCACGATACAATATCACTGTACTTTAGGTGCTGATACGATATATATTGTGATTCTCACAATTCTATATGTATTGTGATTTGATAGCGATCCGATGTTCCAAATATGTTGGTCACAGTAGGACAAGAGAGCCATGAGAAAACGAGTGTTGATCAGTCATGGAAATAAAAGCACTGAAAACAAATTGGCTCCCTATTTAAAAAAGGAGAAGCAGCTATGAACAGAAAATACTAGAGTTTTGGTGCAGGTACAGCGAACTAGCTCAAAAACGATTTTGCAATAGTAAAAACAATATGATATATAGTCAAAAATAATATCCAGAAATGTAACTATCGACCCTCCCCCCCCCAATCATCACTAATGTATACAAGGAACTTGACATGTATTAGTTCTGATCCAGTTGAATTCCAGGAAAAGGCACTTAAAAAAAAAAAAACTTTATTTAACTAGGCAAGTCAGTTAAGAACAAAGTCTTATTTACAATAACGGCCTAGGATCAGTGGGTTAACTGCCTTGTTCGGGGGCAGAACAACATATTTTTACCTTGTCAGCTKTGAGATTCAATCTAGCAACCTTTCGGTTACTGGCCCAACGCTCTAACCACCAGGCTACCTGCCGCCCCACTTACATACATTGAGAAAAGAGTTAATTGATCAACTGGTCAGATCAACTTGTTGATTCATCATGATCCTTGTGGTCCCAGACCTCTGACTATATTGACAGTAACTGACGTCACAAAGCCACGTGCTCCGTCAAAGAAGGCCACCAAGAAAACGCTGCTCGTCGCTCCACAAAGAGTCCTTTCCCTCCCTACCCACAATCACCTGCTGCTTGGGTGAGRATCAATCCCCCATCAGTGGGTTGAAAGAGGTTTGCAAGATCCAATCGGAACGTCCAATAATGAGCAGTCCATGCATGCTTTAACACCAACAAGGCCAAAGTCACCGCAAAAAGGACATGCCAACACAAAGCCACTCACGACTCAATCATGTTGGTCCCTTAGCCGTATTGTACCTTTTATCTTGCCACACACACACACACACCTCGCCTTGTGGCATACTCAAACCAAAATGTATCAGTTCCAAAGGGTTGGAAGGCTAAATTAACTTACACCAAATGAAACTCAAGTCCCCCCTGGGCCTTACGTCACAGCCCTGTTAAACGTTAAACATGATACAGCATGACAACAGTGACAGGCGACCTAGATTAAGCCATAGCGCAAAGCTACACCCCGAGAGGCAATATATTGTGTCCCTCACAGGATTAATGGGTCGTTCCATTTGATTTCAATGACTTTTTGACCGCAACAGTTTTGATTTGAACAACAAACAAAAAATTCTATACATATTTGCCCATGGTAGAAGTGGTCAGYAAGTAACTTTTTCTGAATACCAAAATATTTAGGAGATAGAAGTGCTCAAAGTTGACCCATTTTCATACCCCACCCTACCATGAGGCATCCATGTCTTCATCACTGGAAAATATATTCTGAGTTTGATGTKATTTAAAAGCTTACAAACAGGGTTGTCAAACTATTTTATACATTTCTTTTTTTTAAAGTTTAGTGAAATAGTCATTTTTAAACTTTTGTCAATTATCCCCACATATGTTGTAGCTTAGATCCTATTGTAAATAATCTGAGGTGTGTGTTGTTGTACCCACCACCAGTTGAGACACAGCATGCTCTTAAATACAGGGTGGTTGTTATGTTTTGGCTGATAAATGTACTAAAATGGGAATACAATTTAAAATGGCTACTTTCAAAAAGGTAGCACAAATATGGTTGGAGATCCACACATCAGAGAATGTTGACTTAGATGGGAAGATCAGATCTATACTGTCAATCTTCCATAGGAAACCTATTGAAATATAGAAAATAAAAATTCCCCTTTTAAGTTGACATTTGACAGTGGGTGGACCGGCGGCCATCTTTGTGGTAGTAATTAGAAGTAAACATTACTATTCAATTTCCATGTACCAGTTAAATTGCTGTGGTTCTAAGGGATATGTCCATTCTATAAATTATACATTTGAAGTCAGAAGTTTACATACACCTTAGCCAAATATATTTAAACTCAGTTTTTCACAATTTCTGACATTTAATCCTAGTAAAGATTCACTGTCTTAGATCAGTTAGGATCACCACTTTATTTTAAGAATGTGAAATATCAGAATAATAGGAGAGAGAATTACTTATTTCAGCTTTTATTCCTTTCATCACATTCCCAGTGGGTCAGAAGTTTGCATACACTCAATTAGTATTTGGTAGCATTGCCTTTAAATTGTTTAACTTGGGTCAAACGTTTCGGGTAGCTTTCCACAAGCCACTCCAATACCTTGACTTTGTTGTCCTTAAGCTATTTTGCCACAACTTTGGAAGTATGCTTGGGGTCATTGRCCATTTGGAAGACCCATTTGRGACCAATATTTAACTTCCTGACTGATGTCTTGAGATGTTGCTTCAATAAATATACATAATTTTCCTGCCTCATGATGCCATCTATTTTGTGAAGTGCACCAGTCCCTCCTGCAGCAAAGCACCCCCACAACATGATGTTGCCACCCCCATGCTTCACGGTTGGGATGGTGTTCTTCGGCTTGCAAGCCAAACTTAACGATGGTCATTATGGCCAAACAGTTCTATTTTTGTTTCATCAMACCAGAGGACATTTCTCCAAAAAGTACGATCTTTGTCCCCATGTGCAGTTGCAAACCGTAGTCTGGCTTTTATATGGCGGTTTTGAAGCAGTGGCTTCTTCCTTGCTGAGCGGCCTTTCAGGTTATGTCGACGTAGGACTCGTTTTACTGTGGATATAGATACTTTTGCACCGGTTTCCTCCAGCATCTTCACAAGGTCCTTTGCTGTTGTTTTGGGATTGATTTGCACTTTTCACACCAAAGTACGTTAATCTCTAGGAGACAGAATGCGTCTCCTTCCTGAGCGGTATGATGGCTGTGTGGTCCCATGGTGTTTATACTTGCATACTATTGTTTGTACAGATGAAAGTGGTACCTTCAGGCATTTGGAAATTGCTCCCAAGTATGAACCAGACTTGTGGAGGTCTACAATTTTTTTTCCTGAGGTCTTGGCTGATTTCTTTTGATTTTCCCATGATGCCAAGCAAAGATGCACTGAGTTTTAAGGTAGGCCTTGAAATACAGCCACAGGTACACCTCCAATTGACTCAAATGATGTCAATTAACCTATCAGAATCTTCTAAAGCCATCATTTTCTGGAATTTCCAAACTGTTAAAGGCACAGTCAACTCAGTGTATGTAAACTTCTGACCCACTGGATTTGTGATACGGTGAATTATAAGTGAAATAATGTGTCTGTTAACAATTGTTGGAAAAATGACGTGTCATGCACAAAGTAGATGTCCTAACCAACTTGCCAAAACTATAGTTTGTTAACAAGAAATTTGTGGAGTGGTTGAAAAACAAGTTAATGACTCCAACCTAAGTGTATGTAAACATCTGACTTCAACTGTATATACCAAAGTATGTGGACACCCCTTCAAATGAGTGGATTCAGTTATTTCAGCCACACCCGTTGCTGACAGGTGTATAAAATTGAGCACAGAGCCATGCAATCTCCAAAGAAAAACATTATGTTTTTCATCATGTTTTTCAGTCACATCCTTGTCTGAAGGACAAGTATATTGACAGGTAAATGTCATGCCCTGCACTACCTGCCCCAATACATAGTGCCAATTGTAAAGTTTGGTGGAGGAGGAATTATGGTCTGGGGCTATTTTTCCTGGTTCGGGCTAGGCCCCTGAGTTCCGGTGAAGGGAAATCTTAAACCTACAGCATATGTGCTTCCAACTTTGTGGCAACAGTTTGGGGAAGGTCCTTTCCTGTTTCAGCATGACAATGCCCCCATGCACAAAGAGAGGTCTATACCGAAATGTTGTCGAGATCATTGTGGAAGAACTTGACTGCCCTGCACAGAGCCCTGACCTCAACCCCATTGAACACCTTTGGGATGAATTGGAACGCTGACTGCAAGCTAAGCCTAATCGTCCAACATCACTGCCCGACCTCACTAATGCTCTTGTGGCTGAATGGGAGCAAGTCCCCGCAGCAATGTTCCAACATCTAGTGGATACCCTTCACAGAAGAGCTGGGGCTATTATTGCAGCAAAGGGAGGACCAACTCCATATTAATGCCCATGATTTTGGGAACAAGATGATCGACGAGCAGGTGTCCACATACTTTTGGTCATGTATTGTATTTCTATGATTGAAATGACACCCACCCTCCATTCAAGTGTATGCTGTGTCTCAACCCATGGCGGGCACAACAAACACCTCAGATCATGTAAAGTAGGGTCTAAACTACAATTTGTGAGAATTTGTGGTTGTTAAATCAAGAAATGCTCAAGTAGTTTGACAACCCTGTTTGTAAGCTTTTAAATGATATCCAACTCAACCGTTTATATTTTCCAGCGATTAAGACATGGATGTCTGATGATTGGCTGGGGAATGCAAAATGGGCCAACTTTGAGCACCTCTATCCCCTAGTCTTTTGCATGACTCTGGACACAGGCTCGGGTTTCAGTGTCCAGAGGCTAGTTCACTGTGTTGTAGTGGAAATGGAAAGTAACATGTTATTTTAATATCTGGTTTGTCTGGTAACAACGACGTATAGTAACTAAAAAAAACTATTCTGAATAAGTCTTGCCAGTGCCAAAGTCACCCTGGCCTATACAGGAATATACTGTAGATTAGTACAGGGTAAATATAGCGTAGTTCTGCCCSGGGTGACATCTTTACAGTGACAACGGCTCTGCCCCAGTAGGTCAAAGGCCGTTCTTTAATGAGTGAGTGAACAGCGGTGTGAACTGGGAACGCTTTACTGACACTCTCAATCTCTAGGATCTGAAGACCGATCAGCGGCGCTGCAAGAAAGTACAGACAAGTGGTTTGAACTCCAGCTGAAATCACAGAGACAAGCCCTGTCACCCACCCGCCACTGATAAAAGCGCGGCTGGCAGGAAAAGGGTTAAGGGCCACTAACACTTCCCAGGGTACTGAACATAGAGGTACCATTGGGGGAAAAACACCAATAAACAGACCCAAAAGGCAAAGCCCAACAGGCGAAGCCAGTGTTAGCAGACTCCATAGAGGCATTTATAACCCTCCTTAACACACACACACACACACACACACACACAAGGAATGTCAAAAGCATAAATCCATTCCCCTTGCCGGCGCTAAGGCAGCAGTGTCCAGCTGGCCTGTGTAGCGTCAACACGAGCCCGTCCCGGATACTCAGGCCATCATTACATTATCACAATACATGTGGGCTGTGTGCTTCATTAAACTCAATATGACTAATCTGTGCTATTTCAGGGAGAACCATAAAAAAAAAAACATCCTCTGTATCGTTGACTATGCCGTCCCAGGGAGGGGTAGCATTCTAGGAGTGAAAGCACTTCACTAAAATACAATTTTAGACTTATACAATTAAGGGCTATATACGCCATTACAGTTCAATAATACACCAACTCCAGAGCACTTCCTCCTTAATGTGCCAAGTGGTCTGAAAAGCCGAAAGGCAGAAAACCACAATTTTCAATTTAATCCCCACACTAGTCATTGAGCCACTCCGTAATCCTCAGGTCCGCCTAGTAAGTCTGATAATTACACTTATTGGACACCCATAATGATTAGCCTTTGGTTTCAGCCAAAGACAGCAGATGCCATTTCATTGCATGCTTCCATCAAGTGGAAAACGAATCATGTGTAAGCCCAGCTTGTAAAAAGAGAGGAGGGTAATAATTACTTTGCATGGGCGACACACTTGGCCACTGAACAAACTCTGCCCCTTCGCTTGCTTTCACTCTGTAGCATAAAAAGTCAATTCTACAAAGTAAACTGTAAGGATTCAAATTCTCAGCAATAGTTTTTATACTACGTTATGTACACTCAGAAGTAAACTGAAAGAGTGACAACGCCAAAGGAAAAACACCAGAGACCTACCAAGTGACCAGTCAAAGGTGAAAGTAATGTTTGCTACAATAGACTGGCACAAAGAGTCCAAATGGAGGTGGAACAGGACAGCACTACTTTTTGTACTCTCTACTTGGCCAATGTTCGTACAGGCAGGATATGAAGGGATTGCAATTCAAGTGTCGAGGTTGCTTTGTTTGGCATTGTAACCTCTCAACGGTTTAGCATGAAGACATAAAATGTCATTTTCCTTGGCTGTCAAAGGTCTACCAGGTAGGAAGTGGTTTGTATCTACAACATTAATGCCTGTGTACTTCTGAATTCCTACTTACGCCAAAAGGGACATGCACATACAGTGAKCCTCCAATGCATGCAGCTGTGCTTATCTCTCCCAGTCCAACTTGATTGTACTTGTGTTCCCACCATCAGAAGGGGTGGAAGCAGTAGCAGAATTGGTAACTGGCTCTGGGACTTACTGGAAAGCGWTCAGTGAATTGCCTTCAAGTCTGAAACAGGTCAAGGCAGGTCCCCTCTATTTTTCTCCCTCGCTCTCTTTTTACAGGCCCCACCTTCCAGATTACCATTCCACTGCTGCTACTTGTACTGCAGCTGGGGGTGCATTGCTGTTCAGACTCAGCGTTGCACCTCATTCCTTTGACACTCGTTATAAGTAGCCTACAGTGCATTCGTTAAGTATTCAGACCCCTTCCCTTTTCCCATATTTTGTAACGTTACAGCCCTATTCTAAAATTGATTAAATATTTATTGTTTTCCTCAATCTACACACTATGCCCCATTGTGACAAAACGAAAAACAGGTTGACATTATTGCAAATGTATAAAAAAATAAACAGAAATASCTTATTTACATAAGTATTCCTTTGCTACGAGACTAAAAATTGAGCTCCGGTGCATCCTGTTTCCATTGATCATCCTTGAAATGTGTCTACAACCTTCATGGTAGAGCGGCCAGACGGAAGCCACACCTCAGTAAAAAGGCACATGACAGCCCACTTAGAGTTTGCAAAAAGGCACCTAAAGACTCTTTGGACTGAATGCTAAGCGTCATGTCTGGAGGAAACCTGGCACCATCCCTACGGTGAAGCATGGTGGTGGCAGCATCATGCTGTGGGGATGTTTTCAGCAGCAGGGACTGGGAYACTAGTCAGGATCGAGGGAAAGATTAACGGAGCAAAGTACAGACATCCTTGATAAAAACCTGCTCCAGAYCTCTCAGGACCTCAGACTGGGGAAAGGTTCACCTTCCAATAGGACAACGACCCTAAGCACACAGCCAAGACAACGCAGGAYTGGCTTCGGGACTCCAGCAATAGAGCCCGGACTTGAACCCGATCGAACATCTCTGGAGAGACCTGAAAATAGCTGTGAAGCAACACTCCCCATCCAACCTGACAGAGCTTGAGAGGATCTGCAGAMAAGAATGGGAGAAACACCTCATATACAGGTGTGCCAAGCTTGTAGCGTCATACCCAAGAAGACTCGAAGCTGTAATTCCTGCCAAAATGTGCTTCAAAGTACAAAAATGTCAGTATTTCGGGGTTTTTTGTTAACATTTCTAAAACCCTGTTTTTGCTTTGTTATTATGGGGTATAGCGTGTAGATTGATGAGGGGAAATAACAATTTAATACATTTTAGAATAAGGCTGAAACTTAAAATGTGGAGAGAAAAAAAGGGGTCTGAATACTTTTAACCATCATGATTGGTGGAGTGCTGTAGAGATGGTTGTCCTTTTGGAAGGTTCTCCCATCTCCACAGAGGAACTCTGGAGCTGATTTAGAGCGACCATTGGGTTCTTGGTTACCTCCCTGAACAATGCCCTTTAATTAAGAATGATGGAGGCCACTGTGTTCTAGGGAACCTTCAATGGTACAGATTTTTTTTTGGTGGACTTTTGGTGGATGTTTCTACAATCCAGTTGTAGAAACATCAAGGATGATCAATGGAAACAGGATGCGCCTGAGCTCAATTATGAGTTTCATAGCAAAGGATCTGAACACTTAGGTAAATAAGGCATTTCTGTTTTTTAATACATTTGCAAGATTTTTTAAAAACAGTTTTTGCTTTGTCATTATGGGGTAGTGTGTGTAGATTGAGGAAAACATTTATTTAATCAATTTTATAATAAGGCTATAACGTAACAAAAATGTGGYAAAATCAAGGGGTCTGAATACTTTCCAATTGCACTGTACATACAGTTGAAGTCAGAAGTTTACATACACCTTAGCCAAATACATTTAAACTCAGTTTTTCACAATTCCTGACATCATAGCAAAAAATCCTTTCTTAGGTCCGTATTAGGATCACCACATTTATTAAGAATGTGAAATGTCAGAATAATAGTAGAAGAGAATTATTTCAGCTTTTATTTCTTTCATCAAATTCCCAGTGGTCAGAAGTTTGCATAACACTCAATTAGTATTTGGTAGCATTGCCTTTAAATTGTTTAACTTGGGTCAAACGTTTCGGGTAGCTTTCCACAATAAGTTGGGTGAATTTTGGCCCATTCCTCCTGACAGAGCTGGTTAACTGAGTCAGGTTTGTAGGCCTCCTTGTTCGCACACGCTTTTTTAGTTCAGCCCACATATTTTCTATAGGATTGAGGTCAGGCTTTGATGATGGCACTCCAATACCTTGCTTGTTGTCCTTAAGCCATTTTGCTACAACTTTGGAAGTATGCTTGGGGTCATTGTCCCTTTGGAAGACCCATTTGCGACCAAGCTTTAAATTTCTGACTGATGTCTTGAGATGTTGCTTCAATATAGCCACATAACTTTCCTGCCTCATGATGCCACCTATTTTGTAAGTGCACCAGTCCCTCCTGCAGCAAAGCACCCCACAAACATGATGCTGCCACCCCGTGCTTCACGGTTGGGATGGTGTTCTTCGGCTTGCAAGCCTCCCCCTTTTTCCTCAAACATAACGATGATAATTATAGCCAAACAGTTCATTTTTGTTTCATCAGACCAGAGGACATTTCTCCAAAAAGTACGATCTTTGTCCCATGCGCAGTTGCAAACCATAGTCTGGCTTTTTTTGGCGGTTTTGAAGCATGGCTTCTTCCTGCATGAGCGGCCTTTCAGGTTATGTCGATATAGGACTGGTTTTACTGTGGATATAGATACTTTTGCACCTGTTCCCTCCAGCATCTTCACAAGTCCTTTGCTTTGTTTTAGAATTGATTTGCACTTTCACACCAAAGTACATTCATCTCTAGGAGACCAGAACGCATCTCCTTCCTGAGCGGTATGACACCTGCGTGCCCCATGGTGTTATACTGCGTACTATATGTTTGTACAGTGATGTGGTACTTTAGGCGTTTGAAATTGCTCCCAAGGATGAAACAGACTTGTGAGAGTCTACAATGTTTTCCTGAGGTCTTGGCTGATTTCTTTTGATTTTCCACATGATGTCAAGCAAAGAGGCACTGAGTTTGAAGGTAGGCCTTGAAAACAACAACACAGGTACACCTCCAATTGACTGAAATGATGTCAATTAGCCAATCAGAAGCTTCTAAAGCCATAATTTTCTGGAATTTTCCAAGCTGTTTAAAAGCACAGTCAACTTAGTATATGTAAACTTCTGACCCACGGAATTGTGATACAGTGAATTAAGTGAAATAATCTGTCTGTAAACAATTGTTGGAAAAATGACTTGTGTCATGCACAAAGTAGATGTCCTAACTGACTTGCCAAAAACTATAATGTGACAAGAAATTTGTGGAGTTGTTGAAAAACAAGTTTTTAATGACTCCAACCTAAGTATGTAAACTTCCGACTTCAACTAGTATGAGATGAGTAAAGCATCATGTAAACATTATAAAGTGGCCAAGGATCCCCATGTCTATGTATATAGGGCAGCAGCCTCTAAGGTGCAGGGTTGAGTAACCGGGTGGTAGCCGGTTAGTGACGGCTATTTAACAGTCTGATGGCCTTGAGATYGAAGCTATTTTTCAGTCTCTCGGTCCCAGCTTTGATGCACCTGTACTGAGCTCGCCTTCTGGATGATAGCGAGGTGAACAGGCCATGGCTCGGGTGGTTAATGTCCTTGATGATCTTTTTGGCCTTGTGGGTGTGTGGGTAGATGTGGGTAGTATTTTGTTGATGTTGAGGGAGAGGTTATTTTCCTGGCACCACTCTGACAGGTCCCTCGCCTCCTCCCTGTAGGCTGTCTTGTCATTGTTGGTAATCAGGCCTACTACTGTTGTGTAGTCAAACTTGATGATTGAGTTGAAGGCATGCGTGGCCACAGAGTCATGGGTGAACAGGAAGTACAGGAGGGGGCTGAGCACGCACTCTTGTGGGGCCACTGTGTTGAGGATCAGCGTAGTGGAGGTGTTGTTTCCCTCCTTCACCACCTGGGGGTGGCCAGTCAGGAAGTCCAGGACCCAGTTGCACAAGGCGGGGTTCAGACCCAGGGCCCTGAGCTTCATGATGAGTTTGGAGGGTTAGGGTTAAGCAAATTGCAGTGGGTCTAGGGTGTCAGGTAAGGTAGAGGTGATTTGATCCTTAACTAGCCTCTCAAAGCACTTCATGATGACAGAAGGAAGTGCTACGTAGCGATAGTGATTTAGTTCAGTTACCTTTGCTTTCTTGGGTACAGGAACAATGGTGGACATATTGAAGCAAGTGGGGACAGCAGACTGGAAAAGGGAAAGATTACAGACATTCAAAAACTCCAGCCAACTGGTCTGCACATGCTTTGAGGCCGTGGCTAGGGATGCCGTCTGGGCCGGCAGCCTTGTGAGGGTTAACACGCTTAAATGTCTTACTCATGTCAGCCACGGAGAACGAGAGCCCACAGACCTTGGGAGTGGGCTGCGTCGGTTGCACTGTGTTATCCTCAAAGCAGGCAAAGGTGTTTAGGTTGTCCAGAAGCAAGAAGTCGGTGTCCGCGACGTGTCTGGTTTTCCCTTTGTAATCCCTGATTGTCTGTAGACCCTGCCACATACGTCTCGTGTGTGAGCTGTTGAATTGTGACTCCACTTTGTCTCTGTACTGACGTTTTGCCTGATTGATTGCCTTATGGAGGGAATAACTACACTTTTTGTATTAAACCATATCCTCAGTCACCTTGCCATGGTTAAATGCGGTGGTTCACGCTTTCAGTTGTTTGTAAATGCTGCCATCTTTCCAACGTTTCTGGTTTGGGTTGGTTTTAATAGTCACAGCGGGAACAACATGCCKTATACACTTCCTGATGAACTCAGTCACCGTGTCCATGTATATGTCAATYTTATTCTCAGAGGRTACCCGGAACATATCRCAGTGCGCATAATCAAAACAATCTTGAAGCATGGATTCCAAATTGGTTAGACCAGCYTTGAATAGACCTTAGCACATGTACTTCCTGTTTGAGTTTCTGCCTATTGGAAGGGTGGAGCAAAATGGAGTCGTGATCTGATTTGCCGAATGGCGGGCGGGGGAGGGCCTTGTAGGCATTTCGAAAGGGGGAGTATCAGTGATCTAGTATTTTACCAGCACGAGTACTACAGTCAATATGTTGATAGAACTTCGGTAGCGTTTCACTCAAATTTYATTTGCTTAAATTCTCAGTTACAATAAATGTGGTCTCAGGATATGTGGTTTCCAGTTTGCATAAAGTCCAGTGTAGTTCCTTGAGCACCGTCGTGGTATCGGCTTGAAGGGSAATATACACGGCTGTGACTAAAACCAAAGATAATTATCTTGGGAGGTAATATGGTCAGCATTTGATTGGGAGGTACTCTAAACCCTTTTTCAGGACCCTATTTTTCAAAGATAATTCGTAAAAATCCAAGTAACTTCCCAGATCTTCATTGTAAAGGGTTTAAACACTGTTTCCCATGCTGTTTCCCAACCATAAACCCAACCATAAACAATTAATGTACATGCACCTTAAGACAATAACAGCGTACATACYGTAGGCAATTAAGGTCACAGTTATGAAAACTTTCTACTGACTCTGAAAAACACCAAAAGAAAGATACCCAGGGTCCCTGCTCATCTGTGTGAATGGGCCTTAGCCATGCTGAAAGGAGGCACGAGGACTGCAGATGTGGCCAGGGCAATAAATTGCTATGTCCGTACTGTGAGACAGCGCTACAGGGAGAGGACGGACAGCTGATCGTCCTCGCAGTGGCAGACCACGTGTAAAAACACCTGCACAGGATCGGTACATCACACCTGCGGGACAGGTACAGGATGGCAACAACAACTGCCCGAGTTACACCAGGAACGCACAATCCCTCCATCAGTGCTCAGACTGTCTGCAATAGGCTGYACTGAGGGCTTGTAGGCCTGTTGTAAGGTAGGTCCTCACCAGACATCACCGGCAACGTTGCCTATGGGCACAAACCCACCGTTGCTGGACCAGACAGGACTGGCAAAAAGTGCTCTTCACTGACGAGCCGTGGTTTTGTCTCACCAGGTGTGATGGTCGGATTCGCGTTTATCGTCGAAGGAATGAGCGTTACACCGAGGCCTGTACTCTGGAGCAGGATCGATTTGGAGGGTCCGTCATGGTCTGGGGGGTGTGTAACAGCATCATCATACTGAGCTTGATGTCATTGAAGGCAATCGCAACGCTGTGAGTTACAGGGAAGACATCCTCCTCCCTCATGTGGTACCCTTCCTGCAGGCTCATCCTGACATGACCCTCCAGCATGACAATGCCACCAGCCATACTGTTCGTTCTGTGCGTGATTTCCTGCAAGACAGGAATGTCAGTGTTCTGCCATGGCCAGCGAAGAGCCCGGATCTCATTCCTATTGAGCACGTCTGGGAACTGTTGAATCGGAGGGTGAGGGCCATTCCCACCAGAAATGTCCGGGAATTTGCAGGTGCCTTGGTGGAAGAGTGGGGTAACATCTCACAGCAAGAACTGGCAAATCTGGTGCAGTCCATGAGGAGGAGATGCATTGCAGAACTTAATGCAGCTGTGGGCCACACCAGATACTGACTGTTACTTTTGATTTTGACCCCCCCTTTGTCTGTGGAACTTGCTCAGTTTATGTCTCAGTTGTCGGATCTTATGTTCATACAAATATTTACACATGTTAAGTTTGCTGAAAATAAACGCAGTTGACAGTGAAAGGACGTTTCTTTTTTTTTGCCGAGTTTAGGTTGGGTGAACAAAAGGACTTGAGTTTCTGTATGTTATCACAAATCACACCATGAGTAGTTAATCATGAAACATACACCACCACCCTTCTACTTCCCGGAGAGTTGTTTATTCCTGTCTGCGCYATGTATTGAGAACCTGTATGGACAGAGACAGTATATGCCGAGAGAGCCATGATTCCGTGAAACAGAGTATGTTACAGTTCCTGAAGTCTCTCTGGAAGGAGATCCTCGCCCTGAGCTTGTCTACTTTATTATCTAGAGACTGAACATTAGTGAGTAATATACTCTGAAGTAGAATCCAATTCGGGAAAGTCGRAATCCTGGTGAGTTACCACCGCTCTGATATCCAAAAGTTCTTCCCYGCTAATAATGTAAGAAATAACACCCACAAAAAAAATACTGCAAAGTTGCTTACGAGCTAGAAGCAGAGCTGCTTTGTCTGTCGGCGCCATCTTACTCTCTTAGTGCATCTTACTCTATTGGTAAAGTGAAATCGTAACTGTAGCCAGTGTGTGGAATCTTTGGAAAGCTCCCTTCCRATGTGAAGTAGATCTATGCAAATAATAATGGACGACGCCTGCCATCAATCAAGGAAATTCGAAGTTGTCTATCATGTATCAGGCTGATCATTCCCTGCTGTATTTACAATTTGAGCAATGACCTAAATACATTTGATGATTTTTCCATAGAGGTCAAGTTTTGAAGATAATTCCAATTATGGTGTCAACATAGTCTACTTGGGAACTAGCCCTTGATCATGACTTAGTTCCATTACACATAAATCATTGGACAAAAAAGGCTCTTCTGTAGGGGGGTGACAAGACGTCACAAAAGTGTTGTCACTGAAAAATACTGTTGGCTACTGTGTTAAAACAGTTTACAGTAAGTGTGTATTTTGCATTTGTGAAATGTTGATGTGATATGAAAGTAGAGGGATTTCTGTTTCTAGAACCATACCGCAATTGAGAATTGATTCACGTTTAGATGGAGTATTTGGCTGTTATGGCTTCCAGAGCCAATTCACCCCTTAAAACAGAACATGTAAGGTCCTTGGACTAAGGAGTAATGTTAGGCTCCTTTAGTCCAATACTGGGCTACTTGGGAACCAGCTAAAATATTATCTGTCAAGTGTCAATATAGATAACGGGCTTTTACTGCCATCTTGTTCAGACCAGTAATTTTATTTATATTTTTTTACTGTCTAATTTAGGCTATACTGTGAACTAAATCTTCAAAGTGACAGTGGACTGTAGCTGCCTTAAGTGGACAGTGGGATTTTTCGAATTGTGGAAAGGTGGCTGGCTACTAGTGTTGCAAATTAATTTCAAGAAATCGCCTCAGAAACCCCAACATTCCACCCAGAGAYTGGCACGTCCCCACTGAACGTAAGTGTGTTAGCCACTCGTAACCATAATGATAAAGGCTACATTTAGTTACAGTGATCTACAAACGCTTAAAACAAGAACTTCAAACTCCTACACATTTTTAACCAGCTGGCTGCTCAGCAGGGCACAACGTTGTGGAAAGTTCAGATAGAAATATTGAAATCTGGAAATATGTAGCACTGTACAAACATGTTCTCGGACTTGAATAATATGGAATCACATCACTTCTATTCGTGACATTTCATTCTGCAACATTCCACACGTTTGCCTACTGAACGTGGCCCAAGTTTTTAGCTGCAGTCCGGTGTTTCATGGAGGCTTCGTTTTAGCTGCGGCAGAAGAGCAGGGGGAGGAGGGGTAAAAACTTGCCGCAGTTCGGAGTATGCCTGCCCGTGTCGAACTCAGGAAATTACAGTACCATCGTTACATTTGTTCATTGATTTAGTAATACAAGTAGTTTTATATTTATCAAAACACTAGTTCACCTACCTTGCCATGAAAAATAATCTGCGATAGTCCCCAAATTGATTCGCTTTGTGTCGAAGAGTTCCGACAAGATGACTCTGTAGGTTTGAACCAAAGACTGAACACAAGTTCTTTCACAAATATTACTGGTACATCAGCGGGACAGGGTTTGTTTTCCTCCTGAACTGCCTTCGTTGCTTCTTCCCTCCACTCCCTGCGCTGTAGGATCAAACCATCACATTCCACGGTGTCCCTAACAATGACAAATGTGGGTTTTCCTTTGCGCCGGTGGACCCACCCCCTGCATGACTAGTAGGGTCTGACCGCGACAAAAACGCCCTTCCCTGCTGTAGAGTCCCGCCTCTCCTCAAGTCTAACTGAATAAAGAGCAAAAACATGCCGAATTCAAAGGGAAAAGAACATGAGACAGGAGACTCTTTGAATATTAGAGCATAGGTTTCAACACATTGCGTTGCTTTCAAAATGATAACAGAGCAACAGACCTAAGTGGAAGGAATGTACCAGGAAGGCAGCAGTTTCAGAGAACTTTGCAGAAAAAACGTGTGTATGACGTGTGTCTGTCAATGCACAATATGGGATATCATATCATTTACAAATGAATGAGTCTTCTTTCATAAAAGACTCATACATTTCAGGCTTTTGGGAATAGGAATAGGCTTTTTCCATAATTGGATCACTCTGTAAAGTGTCCCGGGAATGGCATTTTGCCGTGGGTCGTGCAACTTTTTTTTGGCAACCACCTACCTGGTAATTTGGGGGAATCAAAATGCTGATACCTGGTTGCCCAGRTTGGCAACCACATTTCAAAATAATTGGCTGGCCCTGTATTGGTCCATATCTGGCCTGTCAATGGAAAAGCAGCAGTACAGTGCTAATCAATGTGGACCCAGAAAGAGGAACATAACTGTCATCACCACAGACTTATATAATCAACTGTCATCACTAAGCAGAGAGGCCAAAGTGCGTCTGTGTCTCACTGTACGCATGTGACAATAGGGGCCAATCAACACAATGCGCCTACACAGAACGTGTTATTTGACTCCTCCCGCTGCCCATAGTCTTGGCTCAAACATGGCCCACACACATTTGATTGGCTATTTATTAACCAAAAGCCCCAGATGTTGGATGATTTATCCTACTGTCATAGGCTACACCTTCTCTTATTACGTTTCAGTTGCTGTGACTGAAACTTAACCACGTAATGAAGTATTAGATAAAGTATTTTATCTGTGGAGTGTCTCGCCTCCCGTTTACATTTAGTATCTARGTATTTCAGCAGTACATACCACTTTTTTAGCCAGCAGGAATGAACACTTTGATATGTAGACTAGACATGGTGTATAGAATTTGATTTGATTTGATTTTGATCATGTCTAGTCTAAAACTAGCCATGAGTTAGTTGGGTGATTCTCACAAAACTGGCACTTAGCAAAAAAGCCTTGAAAAATAAATAAACACATTTCCACCATAATTCCTCTTGGATCAATATGATTAGGATCTGTAGTTAACTATTTTGTCATTATTGTTATGTTTATTGATCAGATATTGTGCATTTTACCACAATTTCCACAACTACCAATGCAACAATTCTCATTACCACAATAGTTTTCCAAAAAAGTCCCAAAAAGTAATAAACAAATACATTTCAAATATTTTTTTACATTCCTCACCTAATGAAAAACATAACACTGAAAACAAATATATTTAAAATGTAAATATACAAATGTATTCTGAATCTTGTTTTTTTAAATCATAATTACTTGTGTGTACATGTTATTTTTATGTACATATAATTGGATAAGGAACAAATGGATCACTACCAGATTAAGCCAAAATTACTTGAGTGTACTTTTTATTTTTCGTAATATTTCCTAAATATTGGTTCATTAAGCTAATGATAATCAGGTTTCGGAGATGAAAATGCGTGTTTTGGTAATGAGTGTTTAATAGTTTGCCATATATTTTTTTTTACTGAGCTCTATTAGAGATTCAGTAGCCCAATACATCATCAAACTGTGTCATTTCTTAATCCCAAATGACTTCCATAAAACTAATTAATGCAATCGGCTAAAATACCCCATATTGTAGCATAAGTATAAGTACTCTAATTACGTGCATGCGTTTTCAAAAGTCAAAAGTAGATTTTGTCACGTCTACTCTTGCTCCCCCTCTCTGGTGCTCGTTTCCGCCAGTTTATTCATTATTTCACACACCTGCCACCATTGTTACGCACACCTGCGCCTCATGAGACTCACCTGGAGTCATCACCTTCCTGATTACCTCCCCTATATCTGTCACTCCCTTTGGTTCTTTCCCCAGGCATTATTGTTTCTGTTTATATGTTTCATGTCTGTACGCTACTCTTGTTTTGTTCCATGTTTATTTATTAAATTCACTCCCTGTACTTGCTTCCCGATTATTAGCGTACACATTACAGATTTAAGCATAAAAATTGACTTTTTTAGAAAAAGTAATTTCTCCAAGGTCTTTAGAGGTAATATTGGTGTATTAGGACGTGGATATGTGTGGTTCTAAGGTATTTCTAAATTTAATGACAACCTATGGGCAAATGGCATAACATGATATGCCTATAAAGTWTCTACATATGTGGGACATGGACGAAAAACTGTCTTAGGATATCAAACAACAGTATAGGTAAGTGCTAAAACAGGTACACATGTCAAAATGGGGGATGTTCTCCTTTAGCCATTTTCTGCKGTCGAATGACCAATGCGCCCTCTAGTGGCCTCATGGGTGGGATGTTATTCATATTCTTCATAATTTCATAATGAATAAATAGATTTTTTTATTTATGTCAACAGGTTTTCCTATATTTCAGTCTTTTGTAATGTACAGTGCATTTGGAAAGTATTCAGACCCCTTCACTTTTTGTTACGTTACAGCCTTATTCTAAAATGGATGACATAATTTCCCCCCCTCATCAGTCTACACACAATACCCCATAATGACAAAGCAAAAACTGWTTTTTAGAAATGTTTGCTAATTTATAAAATAAAAAAACCCGAAATACCTTATTTTCATAAGTATTCAGACCCTTGCTATAAGATTCGTAATTGAGCTCAGGTGCATCCTGTTTCCATTGATCATCCTCGAGATGTTTCTATAACTTGATTGGAGTCCACCTGTGGTCAAGTCAATTGATTGGACATGAGTTGGAAAGACACACAAATGTTTATATAAGGTCCCACAGTTGACAGCACGTCAGAGCAAAAACCAAGCCATGAGGTCGAAGGAATTGTCCGTAGTGCTCCGAGACAGGATCGTGTCCAGGCACAGGTCTAGGGAAGGGTACCAAAACCAATTCTGCAGCATTGAAGGTCCCCAACAACACAGTGACCTCCATCATTCTTAAATGGAAGAAGTTTGGAGCCACCAAGACTCTTCCTAGAGCTGCCACCCAGGTCAAACTGAGCAATCGGGGGAGAAGGAACTTGGTCAGGGAGGACACCAAGAACCCGATGGTCACTCTGACAGAGCTCCAGAGTTCCTCTGTGGCGATGGGAGAACCTTCAAGAAGGAATACTATCTCTGCAGCACTCCACCAATCAGGCATTTATGGTAGAGGGGCCAGATGGAAGCCACATGACAGCCCACTTGGAGTTTGCCAAAAGGCACCTAAAGGACGCTCAGACCATGAAAAACAAGAGTTTCTTGCCAATTGTCACYTCTAGAGGAAACCTGGCACCATCCCTGCGGTGAAGCTTGGTGGTGGCAGCATCATACTGTGGGGATGTTTTTCAGCAGCAGGGACTGGGAGACTAGTCAGGATCGAGGGGAAGATTAACGAAGCAAACTATAGAGAGATCCTTGATGAAAACCTGCTCCAGAGCACTTAGGACCCCATATTGGTGTGAAGGTTTACCTTCCAACAGGACAACGACCCTAAGCACACAGCCAAGACAATGCCGGAGTGGCTTCGGGAAAGGTCTCTGAATGTCCTTGAGTGTCCTAGCCAGAGCCCGGACTTGAACCCGATCGAACATCTCTGGAGAGACCTGATAATAGCTTTGCAGAGACGCTCTKCATCCAACCTGACAGAGCTCGAGAGGATCTGCAGAGAAGAAGGGGAGAAACTCCCCAAATACAGGTGTGCCAAGCTTGTAGCATCCTACCCAATATGACTTGAGGCTGTAATCGCTGCCAAAGGTGCTTCAACAAAGTACTGAGTCAAGGTTCTGAATACTTATGTGAATGTTTTTTTTTTACATTTGCATGAACTTAGAGTGTAGGTTGATGAGGGGAAAAAACAATTGAAAACATTTTAGAATAAGGCTTTAACGTAACAAAATGTGGAAAAAGTCAAGGGGTCTGAATACTTAACGAATGCACCTTGGCCAGAGTGTAATAATGGGATGCAAACTCAAAATGGAACACATTTCAACTCTATATCTGACATGGTGCAGGTGTCTTCTTTTTTTAAGCCCATAACCATGTGTGTGAGGTGTATACTTTTGTTTCAAAGTAGATTTGTTTAAGACTACCAAGAAACCCTCTGTGTGACCCTGATTTAGCTCACTGCAGTAAAAGGTGTGGGGGGGGGGGGTTGCTCCATATTGTGGCTTTAAGTAAATTAAAAGGGGTTTATATATCCATATTTATTGACAACTCCTACTTAGTCAAATAACCAATGTTTTACAAAAAATCTGTACAATAGCTGTAAGCAGTGGTCCTAGTAAATAATTAAAGTTTCCAGCACAGCACACCCATTGACTAATATTGATTGTACAGAACACATTCCTAATATTGAGTTGCACCCCCTTTTGCCCTCAGAACAGCCTCAATTTGTCGAGGCATGGACTCTACAAGGTGTCCATCGCGTTCCACAAGGATGCTGGCCCATGTTGACTCCAATGTTGTCAGTTGTCAAGTTGGCTGGATGTCCTTTGGGTGGTGAACAATTCTTGATACAAATGGGAAACTGTTCAGTGTGAAAAACCCAGCAGTGTTGCAGTTCTTGACACAAACCGGTGCGCCTGGCACCTTCTGCCATACACCGCATGTAAATCTTGTGTCTTGCCCATTCACAATCCATGTCTCAATTGTCTCAAGGGTTAAAAATCCTTCTTTAACCTGTCTCGTCCCCTTCATCTACACTGATTGAAGTGGATTTAACAAGTGACATCAATAAGGGTTTATAGCTTTCACCTGGTCAGTCTATGTCATGGAAAGAGCAGGTGTCCTTTTCTGTTTTATTCAAATAAGTTAGTTTTTTCTGAAGTATCATTTGATTAAATAACCTGAGAATTGAATAGGGACGCATTTCAGTAATGAGAATTTGCGGTGAGAATGTGCAAAATTTAGGCAGAAATGTTAAATGTATTTAAAATAAGACACTATGCCATACACTAGGTATCTTAGTCTTCAGAACAATAGTTGATTGTTGCAGATGCATTATGGTTTTCAAACTGAATTTGTTACTGTCAAAGTTAAAACTGGTTTCATGAGAATCACCCAGCTAGCTTTTGTTTCTTGAGTAATTTTCATTTAAGGGCTTCTAAAAATGGGTTTGTTTATGAGGTCAAAACCAGAGGAGGAAGAGCACGGAAACAGTTTTCCCTCTAATCGTTGTTCAACTGAACATGAAAAACGAAGTCCTTCATTGCTTAGTGTAATTAAAAATCTGTGGTTGAGCATCATTATGATCGCTGAAACAGTAGGATGAACATATTTCATATCCAAAGTACCCACGTATCCATGACCTTTTATGACGCTGCGGMGACTAAACTGTTCTGTAATAAAAACACACCTTGATGGAATCTCACAGAGAATCCATTGTGTATCCCTCGTTAAAACGAGCTGCATTCAACCCCATTAAATAAAATACTCTTGGCAGATTGTCTAAATTGCTGGGATCATATTGTTTTACACAAGGGGAAGTGAATGCAACATTCATACTGTAGCTGTCTGTCATTGCTGAAGACGCCAAATAGGTAAAAATAATCAAAGAAATGAAATCCCATCAATAAGTCTTATTAGCTGTTGGATGTTCACATCCAGGCATGCCCAGACACCAACAAAAACGTGTCAGGAAAGTGAATGACAACCATCCTTGTAATTTGCATGTGTGACTGTGTGTGTGTACATGTATGGGCTATGAWTATGTGTGTACATATATGTGTGTTTACATGAATGTGCGTGTAAGAAAGAGAGGGTGCACTTAAAAAATCATCAGATTCTACAGGGACTGGTGTGCTCTGTAGTCAGAGAGGGCTATAAATATCCTGGTATACCCTTGAAGGAGAGGCAAAAGGAAGGAGGACAGCACACCACTTGAAACGAGACGAGAAATGGAGAGAAGGAAAAGCATAAAAACAGTAATAGAGAGGAAGAGAATGATTGAGAGAAAAAGAGAGCGAAAGGGAGACAGAGGGTGAGAGAAAGTAAGACTGGGGATAGGTAGAAGACACAAGGAAAATAATAAGGTATTGGAAAAGCTGTGTAAATGTCCTTCATCACAAACAGCCATTGGTAAAAATACTTAACATCTGCAGGTGTAAAGCTTTATAACTTGGTAAAAGCATTTATAATGTCATATAATGAGGCTATAATGTGTTACATCTCTATGTATCAAAATTGAAACTGATTGAAATTGACTGCATGGTAATAATACATGGGTCACATATGTTCAAGTCTTACCATGCAATATACTGTAACTGCATGATGATGCATTAATACTGCAGGCTAGGTTAAGTGCTATCCAAACATCTAGACTCAACCATGTCATATAGATCGTGATGCATTGCATAAACCTAAGGCAATTTGAAGGAGCATGCTAATAGTAATAATTCCCAGAAATGAGTCAGTGCCTTCTCTCACAACCAGTTTCATAGGAAGAAAGAGAAGATGATTCTGTTACTCTGCTCTCTCTCTCTGTCTGTGCGTAATCGTAGGGGATTAAAATGATTAAAATGTACTTTGCAATCAAACCCAGTTTAATATTCAGGATTGAAATATTCTCCTGTATCTAGAATAAATATGTCGAAACATGCATTTGTGTTATGAATACAGCAATGGAGTTGAATCACATCCGTGCTTCAAAGCTTTGACCATTCCACAAAGTCTATTAGTCTATGAATTGAAGGCAGGCTGATTTATCATATTTATTTGAATTAAAGACAGGTGGAATTCTGCTCTGTTACACAAATTCTCTTCAAAATGTAGGCATGTAGCCTCACTACTCCAGAGGTACAGTATGTACAGCAAACCCCAGTGTCAGCTCCTATCTGGAGGTGAACACAGATCAGTCTTTAACAGTTCACCCTTGGCATGCCCCATCACTGTAGGAGCACATTCCATTGCGGTAAATCTGTCTCGGCAACTACAGTATATAACCTGCCAAAAACGTTTCATCCCAGCCCAGCAGCCCTACCGCAAGGCAAAGCCCTACCCATTTATCTTTTTTTTCCTGCTTCGTCTTAAGTGGGCCTGTGCTTACGGCGAGGCCCGTGGAGATAAAATATCCTTGCAACACTTTCATGTCTGCCAGAAAGGAGAGGCTGGCGATGYAACGGGAGTGACCGTGAAAGGTGTTCACCAGGAGGCGCTCCAGCAGCCTCTCTCTGGAATGCAACCCCAAGCGTCTCCCGACCGTCTCCACGCTATCCCATAAAACCCTCTGGGCTCCTGCCAACATTTTCCTGGTGTTATGCACACCTGGACCCAGTCAGGGAGCCCTCGACTCATCCAAAGGGTTTGGGAAGTTGGGAGATGGGGAATTCCATAGGTTGACCTACGCAACAACACATATCATCATCAGACAGAGCTGGCCTCCATGCATTAGTGTTGATAGATATGAAAGGTAGTGTAGAGATGGAGAATATAATAAGTGATGGTTGGTGGAGGCTAAAATGTGTACACTTCTATGCTTTTTTGTCTACCATAGCCAATCATGTAGTACATCTCCCTTCTTAGAAGCCTGCTGTCCTGATGATTTTTCGTTCTTGACTATAAACTAAGAGACTGGCAGACAACCTGGCAAGGCAGGTATGTACACTCTCCAACCAACCAGTGTAAATTGATCAATTAAGTGCCAGGGAGAAAAGAAAACCAGCAGGACTGCAGAACTCGAAGGCCTGAGCTGTACCTCTGCTGTATTATCCTCACACCACACCACACACCCACACACACACACACACACACACACACACACACACACACACACACACACACACACACACACACACACACACACACACACACACACACACACACACACACACACACACACACACACACACAACACACACACACACAACACACACGGTTAATAGTATCAACTGCTGTACTCCTCCTGTTCGTATGACACTGTAAAGTCTCTTTCAGATGTGTGTCTTTAATCCAATAAGGTCTTGCCATAACAGCTGTAAGAAACACTACCCTAGGGTGTGACAGTCTACACTACATTTAATGTACTGAGACTACAGAACCCACTACTCCACCACAGCCTAGACCAGGGTTTCCCAAACTGGAGGTGAACAGTCCTCTGGCCCCAAGGGGTGCACGTTTTGTTTTTTTGCCCTAGCACTACACAGCTGATTCAAATAATCAACTAATCATCAAGCTTATCTCCCTTAAAACATTTTGCTCCACACCCAATGTTCACTCTCAAGGCGTAGTAAAAACGGCTATTTTATACCCTCTAGTGGCTGAGTATGTCGGTCTTGATAACCACAAAGTCTCTATATCGTGTTCTCTGCCAACCTTAACACCAGCAATATGGTTAGAGCTTATGCTTAACCTTAAACCAGGAATTACACTGGTGGCAGTGGCACCGAGATGGTGGGTACATTGGTATATATGGGCATGTGCCTGTATGGACCCATGTATTTGAGGATAGGGGAAAGTAGTGCAAGGAGAATGTCATTAACCACCGAGAGAAATCCAGAAGAAGGCTGCAAAGCCTAAAGGTCTGTGTACACTATCCCTGATGCAGTGAAAATAATAACAACAATGAACAATTAAGTAAGCTTTATGCAACATCTTTTTGAGTACAGACCCCGCACCGTTTATTTGTTCCATTTCTGCTGCTATTCACAGGTTTCACGCACCAGCCAAGCTTCTGTGCGAGCATGATGGACCCCCTTTGATTAGTTTTCAGGGTTATAAAATAGGACTTCACACAGTGGGACACAGCATGCCATCATGTCTGTTGTGACTCGGCACTATACATTGTGGGGAGCAGCAGGCACCAGGGCAGGCAATAAACCTACATTCTTACCACTTAGTCTTAGACTATCTGGTCTGCTTTTATTGTGATCTGGATAGGGAAACAATAACCCCAGTCATAAGCCTGATTCACACCATCGTGCTGAACCGAGCCAATCCAAGCCAAGCTGTACTGGGCTGGCATGGCATCCGCCATAGTTGCTGGAACCGTGCTAAAAAGGACAATGTGAAAAGAAAATATCTGAGCCAGCACAGTATGGTTCCCATCGACCCTATAGTGTGAATCGGGCAATAGTGTAGCAGGAGAAAGTGAGAGCTGTAACAGGGACTCAAACCGTAGCTCCTAACGTACTATAACAAAAAAGCACAAGCCTCTGGGTAGAGAGAGTACAACGCTCACGTACACTGGTTACAAGTGTACTCACACATTCACACTCTACCATACACTCAAAAACGTGATTTTTCCTTTGTTTTATATGCAGTATATATCCACACTATGAGGTTGGAATAATACTGTGAAATTGTGAACGTTATGATAATGCCCTTTTAGTGTAATAGCTGTTTGAAAAGACTGCCTGAAATATCAGCCAATTTTGGTGGGATMAAGTTTTTGCCTGCCTGATGAGATCACCAGGTGGTAAATGAGTTTATAGACCAATAAGAAAGCAACGTAGCATGCGTAGAAAGCTGCCTTAYCAGAGTTTTTCAGGGGAAAAGGAAGTTAGATTGGAAATACTGTATCCCTGAAAACGCATTTTCAGTCRTAGCAAKATTTTTGCTTGAGAAATTGCTCTTTGCTAAGAAGCTCTTTCTGACAATTTTAATTGAAAACAATCACAGTAAAGTACTTAATTATTATCCAGAAGGATTTGGTATCCCATAGGGCGACGCACAATAGGCCCAGCGCCGTCCGGGTTTGGCCGGAGTAGGCCGTCATTGTGAATAAGAATTTGTTCTTAACTGACTTGCCTAGTTAAATAAAGGTTAAAATAATAATAATAATAATAATATTCAGAGGAAAACTGCTGCATTGGACCTTTAACAATATCGCCCAGTTGGGGAGAGAGTGACAAAAAGACCAAAGCACAGAGTATGTTTCAGTCTCTTGCACCACCCTGTGGTTATAATGTGGGATGGCAGTAGTTCCCGTAAAGGACTAATTAATTATAATGTGGGTCCAGACAAAGGCAGCTGCAAAGTGCATCTGTAGAGCCCTGAGYGAGTCTTCGAATGCTAGTAACATTACTAAGGTTGTAAAACAAATATTAAAGGGGCAATCTGGGATTTWAAAAAACAACAACACATTTACCCAACCTCTTTTTGGTAAACAGCTGAGGGATGGGGCTAGAGAAATGTAACCACTCTCAAATTCCTAGACGGAAAAATAGATACACAGACTGACCGTCCATGAGATCAAAATGATAGTTTAGTTCAGTTTTGAAGCTATACAATGTTTGTTTACAAACAGAGTAATACAAACTTATTTTTMGGGTTCTGATGGGGATGCGTGATCATTGATGTTCCAAAGTCGTTTGTCTGTGACTAGTACATTTTAACCTACTAATAACCTATTTATTTATGGTTGCGTAACTTCGTTGTTGTGTAGTGCAAACTATTTTAATTTTGCTGGTGTAAAGATCACGGCTCCTCCTCAACTCGGCACTTCATTACTTGAAGTTTACCAAAGTAACCCTATCTCTGGCTGGCCTGAGTTCCTCCTTCGTCCGCGGAGTGTCTTGCCCAAGCTGCTCCTTTTTGCTCTTCGCCTGGCTGTCAGTGGCAGCTCAACAATCCCCAACCCGTTCTCTCTATCGCCCTCAACACCCAATCTACTCACACCCGCAAACAGTCACATTCAGACTCACACATACACGCTGTCCCTCTCTCCCCTTACCTTCGTTGGCCTCTTATTTTTTTTATTTTATGTTTTTGTCAGAGAAAATTACAATTTACTTGGTATTGCTTTGTGCACTGACTTTACTGAATGCTGGAGAAAACSAAAATTGTCGCAGGMTGAGTACATCTGACAATGTGCTCTCCCGTCCATTAGACATTTTGTCTGCAGGAACTCGCTGTTTTTTACTCGGTCCACTCGTCCAAGTGCCGATGCATTTGTGGCATGATGTGAACAGTACGAATTTGTGTCACTACCAAAGTCTAATGGTTTTAAATTACTGTTTTGTATTGTCTGGAAACTCACTTGTAGAATTCGCTTGCAGTAGGTCTCTTAAAAAAGAGAAGCCYTGCAAGGTTATTAACTTCTTATGGCTGCAGGMGCAGTATTGAGTAGCTTGGATGAAAGGTGCACAGAGGTGCCCAGAGTAAACGGCCTGCTCCTCAGTCATAGTTGCTAATATATGCATATTATTATTCGTATTGGATAGAAAACACTCTGAAGTTTKTAAAACTGTTTGAATTATGTCTGTGAGTAGAACAGAACTCATATGGCAGGCAAAAACCTGAGAAGTTCCACTTCCTGTTTGGATTTTTTCTGAGGCTGGTAGATTTTCATCCAAGCTCCCAWTGACATTACAGCGAGATATGGATGAGTTTTCACTTCCTACGGCTTCCACTAGATGTCAACAGTCAATAGAACTTTGTCTGATCACTCTGCTGTGAAGGGCGGCCGAAGGAGACAGGAATGAGTAACCACTGCCATGAGGTGACCACGCTTTGACTACGCGCGTTCACGTGAGAGGCAGCTCCATTCCATCGCTCAACTGAAGTCAATGTAATTCTCCGGTTGGAACGTTATTCAAGATGTATGTTAACAACATTCTAAAGATTGATTCAATACATCGTTTGACATGTTTCTACTGACTGTTACGGAACTTTTGGACATTTCGTCACGTTTTAGTGAACGCGCTTTGTGACTTTGGAATTGTTTACCAAACYCGCTAACCAAAGTAGCTAATTGGACAWAAATYACGGACATTATCGAACAAATCAAGCATTRATTGTGGACCTGGGATTCCTGGGAGTGCATTCTGATGAAGWTRATCAAAGGTAAGGAAACATTTATCATGTAATTTCTGGTTTCTGTTYACTCCAACATGGCGGCTAATTTGACTCTTGTTCTGAGCTCCGTCTCAGATTATTGCATGGTTTGCTTTTTCCGTAAAGTTTTTTTMAAATCTGACACAGCGGTTGCATTAAGGAGAGGTATATCTATAATTCCATGTGTATAACTTGTATTATCATCTACATTTATGATGAGCATTTCTGTTGAAACGATGTGGCTATGCACTATCACTGGATGTTTTTGGAACTAGTGAATGTAACGCGCCAATGTTAACTCAGATTTTTTTTATAAATATGAACTTTATCAAACAAAACATGCAGGTATTGTGGAACATGAAGTCCTATGAGTGTCATCTGATGAAGATCATCAAAGGTTAGTGATTAATTTGAGCTATATTTCTGCTTTTTGTGACTGCTATCTTTCGCTGGAAAAATGGCTGTGCTTATTGTGGTTTGGTGTGACCTAACATAATCGTTTGTAGTGCTTTCGCTGAAAAGCAMATTTGAAATCGGACACTTTGGTGGGATTAACAACAAGATTACCTTTAAAATGGTATAAGAAACATGTATGTCTGAGGAATTTTAATTATGAGATTTCTGTTGTTTTGAATTTGGCGCCCTGCATTTTTACTGGCTGTTGTCATATCATCCCGTCACCGGGATTGCAGCCATAAGAAGTTTTTAAACAGAGGTGCCTAGTTATTCTTCTTTTGTTGATATCAGGTAACGTGCAACCTAACCCTGGCCGTGATATGCAATGTCTCCAAACCTCCTCTGATTTTAAATCAAGATCTGCTTTTGGTATTTATCATTTAAATGTACGCAGCCTGTTGTCAAAAATTGATGGGGTTATGATTTGGGCTAAATCAACTGATGCTGATGTAATTGTGTTTTCTGAAACCTGGCTCAGCAAGTCTGTTTTTGATAAGGATATTTGTACAAGTGGTTACAATGTTTATTGCACTGATCGGGTTAAGAAAGGTGGGGGTGTGGCTATATATGTAAAATCTAAATTCCATGTAAGTGTGGCAAAGTCTGAAACTATTTGTAAACAATTGGAATTTCTTGCTTTGAATATTGAGGTTTCAAAGGGTCTTTCTATTACTGTGATTGGCTGTTATAGACCCCCCTCTGGTCTCGGTGATGCATTTTTTTATTTGACGCACCTTATGTCTAAACTTCTTTACAGTGAAATGATCTTGATTGGTGATCTCAACTGGTGTTGGTTAAAGCCGGTGTCTGATGATTTAAAAATGTTTTGTAATTCTATGAATCTTACCCAGTTGATTAACTCACCCACTGCCCAAATCTTAAATGCCCAGATAAATCTACCCTGATTGATTTGATATTGACAAATGTTCCACATAAATATTCTGCMGTTGGTGTTTTTTGTAATGATTTAAGTGACCATGGTGCTGTTGTTGCTGTTAGAAATACTAAGGTTCCTAAGACAAACCCACGTTTTATTCGTAAGAGAAATTTTAAGAGTTTTAATGAGCAGGCTTTCTTTCATGATTTGTTTTATTTTGACTGGAGCAAGATTGAGCTTATTCCTAATGTGGAAACAGCCTGGATATTCTTTCATGATGGTGTTTCTTTCCAAATAGTAAACAAACATGCACCTTTCCGCAGGTTCAGGGTTAAAGGGCGGGATAATCCATGGTTTTCTTCTGAGCTGTCTTGTATTATTCACGAKCGTAATCTAGCCTGGGCTAAAGCAAGGAAATCTTGTTCTGATGCTGATTGGCTTATTTTTAGGCAGTTAWGAAAKAAGTGTTATTTTCTTCTCAGGAAGGCCAAGTCTYAATATTTTATGTCTGTTACCACTGATAACCTGAATGACCCTAGWAAGTTTTGGAATSCRATTAAGTCTATGTCTGGTAACAGTAATMTTAATGAATTACCGTCATGTGTTTTGAAGGACTCTGTTGTTATATATGACAAAACTGAAATGCTGAATTGTTTCAATGAGCACTTTGTATCATCTGGTAGGCTGTTTGATTCAGTGTCCTCTGTCTCTGTACAACCCTGTGTGGATGAACCAGTGTCCTCTGTCTGTACAACCCTGTGTGGATGAACCAGTGTCCTCTGTCTCTGTACAACCCTGTGTGGATGAACCAGTGAGAGCTGGTCAAACTTTTAGCTTTTTGCCATTCTCAGTGCAGGTGGTACATAAAGCCCTGAAATCCTTAGATCAAAGAAAGCCTGCAGGTCCTGATCTTTTGGATCCCTGCTTTTTAAATCTGGCAGCTGATTTCATAGCTGAACCACTTACATATCTGTTCAATCTAACCCTGGAATGTAATGAAATTCCAAAGATCTGGAAATCAGCATTTGTCCTTCCACTTTTAAAAACGGGGAGATCCAAATCTTTTAAATAATTATAGGCCAATCTCAAAGCTGTCACCCCTGGTGAAAATACTTGAAACCCTTGTGAGTGAACAGCTAAAAGAGTTTTTATATACTAACTCTATTTTATCAATGTACCAATCAGGCTTCAGGAAGAAGCATAGCACAATTACAGCAGCCATGAAGGTTTTAAATGATATCACTGAAGCCCTTGACAAAAAACAGCACTGTGTCTCACTTTTTATTGATCTCTCTAAGGCTTTTGATACAGTTGATCATGCTATACTAAGGCAGAGATTGTTGAGTGTAGGTCTTTCGGAGCATGCAGTTGCATGGTTTGCTAACTATCTGTCTGATAGAACTCAGTGCACTCAATTTGATGGGCTTATGTCTGTTAATTGTCTGTCCTCAATGGTGTGCCCCAAGGCTCTGTACTTGGTCCTCTCTTATTCACTATTTATATAAATGATTTAGACAAAAATGTAAAAAAAATGCATTTTTATGCTAATGATACTGTTATTTACTGTTGTGCCTCGTCTCTTACAAAAGCTTTCCAGAACTTGCAAACTGCTTTTTATACTGTTCAACATACCTTGTGTCAATTGAAGCTTATCCTCAATACTGACAAAACTWAACTAATGGTYTTTTCTAATGCAAGAAATAGACCTCTGAACCTTTCACCTATTACTACCTGTCAGGGCAAGGAGATTGAGGTTGTAACCTCATATAAAATATTCTTGGAATTCTAATTGATGACGGCCTCTCTTTTAAATTGCATATTCAACAACTTACAAAAAATTTGAAGCTGAAATTGGATTTTATTTTAGGAATAAGGCCTGTTTTTCTTTTGAAGCCAGAAGGAGGCTAGTATCAGCTACATTTATGCCTTTACTAGACTATGGGGATATTTTATATATGAATGCTTCCGCTCAGTGTTTGAGATCAATTGACACTCTTTACCATGGCACTTTGAGATTTATTTTAAACTGCAAAACCCTTACGCACCACTGCACTTTGTATACCAGGGTTGGCTGGCCTTCTCTAGTCACTCGTAAGCTCAGTCACTGGTATACTTTTATTTACAAAGTAATTTTGGGTTACTACCTTTTTATTTGGGCATTTTTATTGTTCAGAAATGTGGTGGGTACTCTCTTCGTTCGCTGGACTTTATCCTGGTAACTGTTCCAAATGTCCGAACTGAATTTGGTAAAAGGTCTTTTATGTACTCTGCGCCATCGTCTTGGAACACCTTACAAAATAATTTTAAACTGGAAGAACTTGTCCCGATTGGTGTTTTTAAATCACTGATGAAGGATTTTGAGGCTGATTCCCTGACCTGTCAATGTTTTTAATTTCCTGTTTTTGATTTTGTTATACTCTTGTGAATTCTATGGTCTTTATTAGATTACTTGTAGTTTTTCATGTTGTCTGTCTGTAATTTTTGTAATGACTTGGTGCTGCCTATCTTGGCCAGGACGCTCTTGAAAAAGAGATTTAAAATCTCAATGAGCCCTTCCTGGTTAAATAAAGGTTAAATAAATAAATAAAATAAGACGGTTGAACTAAGCTCATGAGGRATTTCTAAGTTATATTCTTCAAGAGTCAAGGGCTATCGATCATTAATTTAAAAGTTCAAAAATGGATGTACCAATCCTGGATTGCCCCTTTAATGGAACTGAAAGTGGCACTGAGACATTTTTCTCGGGTCTCTTGCTGGATGTTTTCCATCACCATTATTGTAAAAGCAATTAAATAATCAGAGATTTCCATACATGGCCTGGGCCCGGTTTCCCAAAAGCATCTTAAGGCCTATTAGAGCATTCATAGGAGCAGAATTAGATCATTTCCGAGCTGTTTCCCCAAACCATCGCTATTAACGTTACAGTTGAAAACGCTCTCTCAGACCACTCGTAGAACAGCTAAGTGCGCCATTATATGTTTTTTTTGCCCACTAAACATAGAACCACATGGTTTATCCGTCTCTCTGTGACCGGAGATATCTTCAGACAACAAACTCAAAGTTTCCAATGTCTCTGCAATTTATACAAACAAGCAACGTAAATGTTCATGTTCTAAGTGGTTGAGTATAGAAGCCTCGTTCCTACTATAACATATATGGTCTGTTGTAACCAACTATCACTGTCATCATACCATGCATACAATGAACAAACGCAGAGAGGCGTTGCCTAAAGCTCAAACAGACTTGGTAAAGGGTACACTGCTAGGCCCAGTTCAAAAGCAGGCTAGAGATTGCATATTCTACAGTCATCCACAGTTGCAGGTCACAAAAGATGACACAACTATTGTACCCCATCAGAACCCAAAATACAAGCTTGTTTTGAGGATGTCATGGACTTTAAGTCCTTGTATCTAGAGCTCTGTATATGAATTTGAGAGGAGTTCCTTTTACCTAGCCCCATTCCTCCTCAGCTGTTTACCAAAATAAGGGGCAAATCGCATACTTTAACTTTAAGCCAATGATATTGGATTTTTGTTTTTTGAAGCAGATGCCCAGAGGGGGAGAAGAATAACAGCCGTTAATGACTAATAGAACAAGATAGCTATTAGCAATTTGTCATGAATGTTGTCTTAGGGATAAGATTACACCACAGGGGGTGTGAGAGAAAGCTGCGGTCCTGGCATGTCCTGATTAGACTAAGTAAGAACATCACTCCTTAAAGCTACAGTCTGCGATTAAAAAACAACAACAAAGTGGCCGTCGCCACTTATTTTGGTATGCAGCTAAAGGGATAGGGCTACGGAAAGGTAACCCCACTCAAATCTATAGATAGTGCTCCAAGACTGGATGTACCAATCTCAGACTGTAGCTTTTATCAAGAAAGTCTAATAATAAGTGTAAGAGTTTTGCTTCAACCAGGGACACAGGAACACATCAACAACTGCCTCCCATCGTTACCTATCGCTTCACAAAAGCCATGGCCCTTGCAGAGCATGCCTCAAGGCTACCCAGACTAATGCAAGTAGTCTGGGTAGCCATTTGATTAGCTGTTCAGGAGTCTTATGGCTTGGGCGTAGAAGCTGTTTAGAAGCRTCTTGGACCTAGACTTGGCGCTCCGGTACCGCTTGGCGTGCGGTAGCAGAGAGAACAGTCTATGACTAGGGTGGCTGAAGTCTTTGACAATTTTTAGGGCCTTCTTCTGACACCGCCTGGTATAGAGGTTCTGGACAGCTTCACTATCTTGCGTGCGGACTAGCCTATAGCCTATGCTCTGTTCAGTTTGAGAAGGAGAGCATGAATATCCACACTATGAGGAGATTTCATTTAGAGTCCCTCTTTTTAACACAACCTCCTTCCATACAATCCATTATATACAATTGCACTAAATATGATTTGAATAATGCAAGATTTTAAATCCCAGCAGTCTTTAAAATMACATTCAGTAGCAAAAGATTTTCAAAAATATATATAATTGGAATATAACTAATAACATTAAATAACATTGGAATATAACATTTAATAACAATAACTTAACTTAACTAATTAATTCAGTGTAACATTGATGTGGCAACTCTCTTATGCTCTGCTAGTGAACGATTATAATTTGTACATAGGTCACTAATAAAGGTATCCCCAGTAAAATTGGAGCACAACTCATGAGCCCACCTCCTGCACTGCTCGCACCTAATCCAGTCCCAACCTGTGACTGAAAACAGGGGGAGAGATGCACACTGAAAAGCTCTCTCTTAAAAATGTAGCCAGCTATTTAGCTATATGAAATAAAATGCTGTGTAAAATAGCTAAAAGGCTATAAAGTAACATTAACTGTAAAGCTATCAGTCACTAGTGGAAACATTAACYTTATCTTTTTAATGTATTTTACATCAGACGATCTGGTAATAAGGTTGCTACAGTAGCTAGCAATCCTAACAGTTTATTCTAACTAGCTAGCTGGCTAGCATTTACMGCGAGTGAAGTTGCTAACTAGCAGGCTAGCATAATCTAGCACTAACTGGGTTAGACATTGTCTAAATGACAGGTAGAAACACATTCATAACCATAAAGGGGTAACCTGCCCCCAGGGGCCAGTTACCACCTAGGAAGGGGGGGGCGAGTTGCCCCCAACACACTCATCCAACATATTACTACTTTACTCAAAACGTATCTACATTTTTCTCTCAAAACAAGGGGATTATTTATTTTAAGGCTTTCCTACTTGTATATTTACAAAACAATTGTAAATCCAACGTAATTGGAATATATCTACAACTTACCACAAAATTGTTTTGTTGAAATATCTCCAAAAGTTGTGAGCAAGAGCAGTGGCAGCCAGGAAAAGTGTTGGGGGAAATAATTTGGTGACATCTTATGGTCTTAATGTGAATTACAATGGGGTCCAGTTACCCCCAAGTACCCTACAGGTGTGTTCTTTTTTTAAACCCATAATCATTTCAAAGTGGATTTGCTTAAGACTACCGATTAGTACTCTGTGTGACCCTGATTTAGCCCACTGCAGTAAAAGGTAAGATTTTGAGGAAAATAAAATGGATCCGTTTATATAAAGTGATCTATAACAGCGCTTTGGTCCACAATGCTTTATGCTAGAAACAAGCTGTAAAATACCCGGGAAAGACGCGACTCCGATGCATATGGGGATATCTGTGAAGACAGACGCTGGGAGACGAGAAGCAAGTACAGGGAGTGAATGTTTAATAAATAACCGACATGAAACAAAACACAGACAGTGTCTGGACAGGGGGAACAAAATMACATTAATGCTGACACGGGGATGAAACTGAGAAATAGACAGAAAAGGGGGAGGCAATCAATAAGTGTTGGAGTTCAGGTGAGTCCAATGAAGCGCTAATGCGCGTAACGATGGTGACAGGTGTGCGTAATGATGAGCCTCCTGGGGCCCTTGAGCACCAGAGGAGGGAGCGGGAGCAGGCGTGACAATATCATTGTTTAATTTCCTTGACATTCAGAGACTGAGCTACAACCTTCTATAGTAGAGGAGACAAAACATGCTCTTTGCTTGGGAAGTAATCTAATTCTATCACTATAAATTGATTAAGCTATTCACTTTCTGTAAAATAGAATATGTTTAAATCCAGACAGCTTTTAWGGAAACCCTTGTGACGTTCTTTCATTGGGTAAAGCCATGGAAGAAGKGTAGCCAGCAGTTAAAGCTTACAATTTTCTGTGTCGGTAGGCCTACTCTGTCTGGGTTGGAAAGGTAGACCTAGCTTTTGAAAGTAACATGCTCAGATTCCTAATGACGTCTCAGATTTAATTACAGTGAGATCCAAAACTATTGGGACAGTTACACATACAGTACCAGTCAAAAGTTTGGACAACCTACTCATTCAAGGGTTTTTCTTTACTTTTACTATTTTCTACATTGTATAATAATAGTGAAGACATCAAAACTATGAAATAACAAATATGGAATCATGAAGTTTCCCCCAAAAATATTTATATTTAAAATTCTTTGCCTTGAATAAAGCTTTGCACACTCTTGGCAGCTTCATGAGGGTGGCATGCTTTTCAAACAGTCTTGAAGGATTCCCACATATGCTGAGCACTTGTTGGCTGCTCCACCTTCACTCTGCGGTCCAACTCATCCCAAACCATCGCGATTGGGTTGAGGTCAGGTAATTGTGGAGGCCAGGTCATCTGATGCAGAACCCATCACTCTCCTTTTGGTCAAATAGCTCTTACACAGCCTGGAGGTGAGTGGGGTCGTTGTCCTGTTGAAAATAATATTAGAGTCCCACTAAGCGCAAACCTGATGGGATGGTGTATTGCTGCAGAATGCTTTGGTAGCCATGCTGGTTAAGTGTGCCTTGCATTTTAAATAAATCACAGACAGTGTCATCAGCAAAGCACCCTCACACCATCCCACCTCCTCCTCCCATGCCTCACGGTGGGAACCACACTGTCACGCCCTGACCATAGAGAGCCCCTGGTTCTCTATGGTGTAGTGGGTCAGGGCGTGACTAGGGGGTGTTCTAGGTTATATATTTCTATGTTGGTGCTCTTGGTATGGTTCCCAATTAGAGGCAGCTGATGTTCGTTGTCTCTAATTGGGGATCATACTTAAGGTTCCCTGTTCCCACTGCTTTTGTGGGATATTGTTTTTGAGTGAGTGCATGTTGCACGGTCGTTGTTTGTTTCTTGGTTTGTTTTAAGTTTCACTAAAAATAAAGATGTGAACTCCAATCAAGCTGCGCCTTGGTCGTGCTCTCCACACGCCCGTGACACACACATGCAGAGATCATCCGTTCACCTACTCTGCGTCTCACAAAGACACGGCGGTTGGAACCAAAAATCTCAAATTTGGACTCATCAGACCAAAGGACAGATTTCTACCGGTCTAATTTCCATTGCCATGTTTCTTGGCCCAAGCAAGTCTCTTCTTCTTATTGGTGTTCTTTAGTAGTGGTTTCTTTGCAGTGATTCGACCATGAAGGCCTGATTCACACAGTCTCCTCTGAACAGTTGATGTGAGATGAGTCTGTTACTTGCACTCTGTGAAGCATTTATTGAGCTGCAATCTGAGTGCAGTTATTGCCAATTTCTGAGGCTGGTAACTAATGAACTGAACCTCTGCAGCAGAGATAACTCTGGTCTTCTTTCCTGTGCCTGCCTCATGAGAGCCATGTTTCATCATACCGTTTGGTAGTTTTTGCGACTGCACTTGAAGAAACTTTAAAAGTTCTCAATTTGCCGTATTGACTGACCTTCATTCTTTAAAGTAATGAATGACTGTCATTTCTCTTTGCTTATTTGAGCTGTTCATGCCATAATATTGCACTTGGTCTTTTTTCAAATAGGGCTATCTTCTGTATTACCAACCCTACCTCTGTCACAACACAACTGATTGGCTCAAAACGCATTAAGAAGGAAAGAAATTCCACAAATGAACTTTTAACAAGGCACACCTGTTAATTGAAATGGCATTCCAGGTGACTACCTTATGAAGCTGGTTGAGAAAATGCCAAGAGTGTGCAAAGCTGTCATCAAGGCAAAGGGTGGCTACTTTGAAGAATCTCAAATATATTTTGATTTGTTTACTACATGATTCCATGTGTTATTTCATAGTTTTGATATCTTCATTATTATTCTACAATGTAGAAAATAGTAAAAATAAAGAAAAACCCTTGAATGAGTAGGTGTATCCAAACTTTTGACTGGTACTGTGTATATATATATATATATATATATATGTTGTCTCTCTACTCCAGCGCTTTGGATGTGAAATGATACAATAGCTACGAAGTTAAAGTGAAGACGGTCAGCTTTAATTCGATGTTATTTTCATCCATATTGGGTGAATTGATTCAAAATTACAGCACTTTTTGTACATAGTCCACCCATTTTAGCGGACCAAAAGTATTGGGACAAATTCACTTATATGTATTAAAGTAGTAAAATGTAACTATTTGGTCCCATATTCCTAGCGTGCAATGACTACATTAAGCTTGTGACTGTACAAACGTGTTGGATGCATTTGCTGTTTGTTTTGGTTGTGTTTCAGATTATTTTGTGCCAATAGGAAATAATGCAAAAAATGTATTGTGTCATTTAGGAGTTACTTTTATTGTAAATAAGAATGGAATATGTTTTTAAAGACTTCTACATTAATGTGGATGCTACCATAATTATGGATAATCCTGAATTAGTAGTGAATAATTCAACCCCTTGGGTTGTGCCGTGGCGGAGATCTTTGTGGGGCCCCGGGCCCAATAACTCCCGGCGCATGTAGCCGCCCTTTGTTCTCAGGATGGTAAGTTGAAGATATCCCTCTAGTGGTGGGGGCTGTGCTTTGGCAAAGTGGGGTGGGGTTATATCCTGCCCTGTTTTGGGCCCTGTCCGGGGTCGGCGTATCCATTCCCAGGATGGGGTTTGGAGGCCTGGGCTGTTTTCTAGGTTGTCGGTGGTCCTGACCCTCTCGTGTTTTTTTTGGGCCTGTGCTTGTCTTGTCTCTGGGTGTTCGCTGTTGTTCAGGCTCCTCTTCGCAGTATTACTTTGCTGGCCGTAGTAATGGTATCGTGTTCGGGCGGCGCTTAGGTCAGTCTGTTATTTCTGGAGTACTTCTCTATCTGCTCTTGATCTCTCGGTGGGTTTGTCTTCTGTTGTGATCATCTCTAAGGGGTATGGTTGCTTTGTCTTTGTGGCTAATTCTCTCGGGGTTTTCTTTCTTCTCCTTTCTTTCTCTCCCCTCGGAGTGACCTCGACGTCTTAAGGACCATGCTCTTCACAGTGACTACCCTCCCCACTGTGTTCTATGATGATCTTAGTCAGTCCCCAGTCATCACCTGGCCCCTTGTCGGGTGCTGTCCGAGTGCTCTCATCGCTTTCTACCCGGTGTTTCTGCCTTCGCGGCGTGTGGGCCGGTGATGGTGCATCCTATTTGGATCGACCCAGGTGGGTTACGTTTCGCGTAATGGTTGGCTCAGGGCGGTTGTCGGCACATGCTGTTGTCTACGCGTTGTCCTATTCATGGAGGACCCTGGTGGTCTTTTTTTCTCAACTCCTAGAGACACGGGCTAGGCGGTGCCGGCTTTGACGAATCTGGAGATTAGGTGCTGGCTCTTAACTCTGATGCGGTGTTTCCCTTGGCGGCTCTCGTTGCTCTTTAACTGGTACGTGGGGGCATGTTCGCGTGGTTTCTGCCTGTTTGTTTTGTTCTTGCAGGTTGCTTTGTGCCTTCATGGCGTTTTGCCCAGTGTTTTGCCGTCGTTTTGTGGCCCTTGCGGTGGCTTCAGGTGGCCTTGTGTTTGTCCGCGCTGTGGCTTTTGTGGTACCATCATGTTGCTCCCGCACCTGGTCTTTATGCCCCTGGTTTATACGCGCATGTTGCAGCAGGAGTTACGTCACTGATGTGTTCTTTGGTTGTTCTGTGTCGTCCAGCTATGAAAGCGGGCCCCAACTGGATCATGGCATTTCTTTCTTTCTTTACCTCCTGGTGGTGTCTGGGATCTTAATGTATGACATTGTTCTGCGCTTTTCCGAGCATTGTGTCTTTCCTGCCATCGACAACTTACTGTAGATGTACCTTTGAGTTATTTGAGCGGTCAGGGGTTCGCGGGCTTTCTTTTTGTGCCGTCGCGGTGGCTCCTCCTGCTGCCGTTTGGCCTGCTGTTTCCCCCTGCCGTGTTTGCTCACAACTTTTTTTTTTGCTTGGTTCATTTATGCTTAAACATTTTGAACGCATTCTTCGCCGCCTCTCTTCTAACTGCTCTCCTCGTTGCTACCTTCCGCTTCCTCGCCTCCTCCGGTTCTAACTTTCCACCCCGCGGCTCACATTCGCAGCGCGCCGGCGTCCCTCTGTCTCTGCCATCGAAGGTTCCGAACTAGGATTGTGGAGTGTCTCCAGCCCCGGGGTCGCAGCAGCTCGCTAGTCAGCTCCGTGGGTTTGCTGTCTCTACCCTGTGCACCTTTATCGAGGGTTCTGTTCTGCTTCTATCCATCGGTGGGGTTCACGTCTTTGTGCTTCTTTCGTTCACATGCGGTAACGCCTTTGTGTTCGCATCTTCCCTGGCCCTTCGCTTTCTTGCGAGACCTTGCTCTCTTAGGATGCCCCTTGGAAGCCATGAGGTGTGTTGCCCCGGTTGTTTCTTTTTGTTTTTCCTTCGCTTCTCACATCCTAGTGACCAATCTGCCTTCCCTCCCTGCCCATGTCGCCCCACTCCCCTGGCCTTGCTTTCATACTTCTTTACCTTTCACCTGTCTGATCTCCCATGTTAGCTGGTCTTCACGCCTCACACTCCATCACCACTTCACCGCCCCCCACCGGACCTGCCTGCCCTTGAGATGTTCCTTGCTTCGATTTTCCGTGGGTTTTTCACGGTCTGGTCTTTGTACTTCTTGAGTTTAACTCAGCGGTACAACAATGTATGGGTTGTAGATCACTCTAGGGCATGCCAGGTGGCAACGACATGCGGCTATTATCATCAATACGATCTCCACTCTCCTTCACCGCTTCCTTCTTGTTTATGTATTGTATCGATGGAGGTAGAGGAAGGACACAGTGTAGCACCAACCGACTTGCTATCCGTTCTACAATAATCTTGCTACTCTATCTATAGTTCTATCCATACGGTCGTTGTCTCCCTGCCACCACGGCACCATTTATCGCTCGTCTTTCCAAGTGCGATCGCGGACGTTCACACACAGATACAAACTCAGAAGGCTGGATTATGACGGTTCATTGCGTTCATGTCATCTACATCGCGCGAGGGCGCTCTACTGCGAAGACCGTTGTTCTCGTCTAGGCTTATAGCACAGAGCACTCCTGTGGACCCAGCTTACAGCATACCTGTGTCTTATTCCCAAGGCTTTCCTCACTCAACAAAGGATTTTACACAGTGCTGAAAGGGACTTAGTCTCGTTAGCTAATGCTATAGCGGATAATTGAATCTCCCCTGCTACAGTGTAATGTATACAGGTTGTCGGATTCGACTTCAGGGCACCCTTTTGGTCTCGACTCTAGGTCACGTGAGATCTCCTCCAAACCGCCTTTGGCTTTTCCCGATTCGAAATACGTCCTCTTGCACTTTTGGGTCCTTCTATATCAATATGGGAAGAAATTACTCTAACTGTGCCATCATTTTTAGCCAAAACAGAATGTATATGGATGGCAGATCACACTTGTCTACATTTAAGGCGCGGGACATTTTAGTTGGTGGGAAAAAATGGACAAATACAATGACCTTCTGCAAAATACATCATTAGCAGACAATTTTCATGCAGCTAGCCTACTAGCCAGAATCAATACACAACGTCTGAATGTTGAACACTATTGCATTGTTTTGTGCTCAAGAGGAAGCGCATTGTTGGACATTTCATATTGTAAGGGCATGTATTGCATGAAATATGAATATGAATTGTCATACATGCGCTCTACTTAGCAGAAATATTGCAATAGGTTTTTTATGACACATCATGACTGGGGGTTGGGTCTAGGCGGCTTTCTCATACATTTCTTTGATCTGAAGTACATAGGCGTGGCATATACATGCTGCATTTGCAACATGATGTTTACGAACATGCAGACAGTGACTTATCGCTCAACAAATGTTTCTGACTCATTTTGAATTAGCCCACATTTTCATTGGTCCACAATTTTATTTTCAAAACTGACTTCAAAGATTCCATATAGCACAAAATAACCTCAAGGTTAAATCATTACAGGACATCATTAGAGAGCGGAACGGAGTCCCCACTACATGAATTATAGCAATGAGATTTCGCATTTGGGAAATTCGCAGGGGTCAGCACAGCAGAAAGGACAATGGCTGAGTCTCACCCTGGGAGAAAGCTCCCAGGTAGTATGAGAACTTATACACATCGGTAGGAGGGCAAGTCTTCCAGTGAAATTTCTCGTCTAACGGTAACCACTTTGTGTTCTGATAAATCAATCACTTCGATGCGTGAACTAGACCTGAATCTTTAGAGAATGCACTTGCGACAGAGTTGTGAACAAGTATGTTTATTTTGTATTACTAGATGTATAATAGTGAATCTCATGTCATTTCCATCATGCAACACTGAGAAAAATCACAATGACTTTTTAATATTTAATTAACTGGTCTGATATCACAAATGTATGCGATATGACGAGAAAAAACTCAATTCAGACACACACGAGCACTGCATGAAACATTGATTTATTATCGATAACATCTCACATTCTCTTGTGCTTTTGTTTACTGCAATGCTCTGCAAAAGAGGGGTTGTATTCGACCATGGGAAAAACAAGGGCATCAGATGCAGTCAGTTCCTCTCTCTAAGCATTATTCTCTGATATTTGCGGCAGGGGAGGGAGCACAAAGCACAAAAGCTGCATTCAGTACAAATTCTTATTTGTTTATAAATAAAAGGCAGTTTGCTCCTGAAACCAAGTGTACTTTTTTGATCGTTTAAAAGGGAGGGAGACTAGCCATTAGAATAGCTGAATTTAGTCATTATCAAGCATACAGGAGATCTGCTTTCTACATAGGAGTGTCCTGGCTGATTAATTCCATGCAAGATTCAACTCCACTCTCACTTGTGCGACAAAAATGTGCTACGGCCCTTTGGCTATTCCCAGTGGCGACATCTTCTTCACATCCGAAGTACTACACAGGCCGACACTAACGTAGCTTCGAGATCAGACGAGGACACCTTCTAGGTCGTATGGCTTCGTGTTCAGCTTTTTTTTATCTTTTTTCCTCTAGTAACGCACCATAATATTATCAACATCTTCTGTCTTGCCCATTTTATACAAAAAAACATTCGAATCATATTAAACACAAGTGGTCATTGTAAAAATCCTATCTTTTAAAATCAAAAAAGAAACAGCATAAAATGTATCTCAAATATCAAATCATATCCAGCAAAGCATTATATACTTAAACAGTTTTCCATTCGACTGGTTTGTCCTTATCTATAAAGATGGGTTGTGGCTAAATGGTACACCAACACAATACGTTTTTGCAATAAATTATACTAGCTTACTTCACACATTTAGTTTATTAATTCATATATTTTTCTGAAATATTATTCTCTAAATATTAATTGCGCGAATACTTCACATATTGGCGCGTTCATGAAGGTCATCTAATATTCCGTCTTTTGGGGAGGGTTAGGTAAAATATGTGTCTTTCGGCAGTTATCTGCAATAGGATAAGAACAAGGTAGGACATCTCACTCTTCATACTATTAAATATCTACAGTGACGCTTTTTCCGTTAAGCATAGAAGAGTATTCTATCAGCACAGAGGTGTCTTCTTATAAATAAGTTCACAACCCTTACTATGCTCGTGACAATGAGTAGATGGGAGGGCAGGACAGGCAGCAGCAGTGCGTCAAGCCTCTCAAATATAACCAAAAAACTGGCTACACAAACTCCGGAGATGCCGGTTGATAGGCGGAGCAGCTTGGTGAACTTATTGAATAACATTATTTTCGTAGCGCTCGCACGCAGCGTCAGTCAGAGTCAGCGCTTCGTGGTGGATTCATTAGAGGAGTTTCTCTAGTTTCAAGAACAAACGTCTATCTCTACCACCTCATTACCTTCTACTACTGTATCTGTACGTAAGGCTCCTCCCTTTTATTGACTCTACAGCATAATTTGTTCTGACTCTTTGCCATTCGCCTAAATGCTCCTACTCAACACTCGTACAGTCTGCTTTCAAAAAGGTAACTTAAGCTAGTAGGAACCATCACACTTGAAAAGACTCAATTTACACCACTCTATGCTGCTAGATTTAAAGTAGTCCCTATCGGTCACACCCTCCGCAGTTGTGTACCGCCTCTACACTATGTTCTTATCTTATTATTCATCCTTGTCCACCATATCCCTAAATGTCCTTAAATAATATATGGGACATCACTTTTGTCCTATTCCTCTCGAATATGTCATTTGCCACCTACATTGCCCCTATAGACTTCTTCCATTCTTCATTGATACCACCACAAGACTGACCGGATAGCGTTGCTCTTTCCGGAGGTCGATCTGGTGTATTTTATAATCTCTCTTTACATCCTTTGTTTTTCCTCAAGTCCAAAGCTTTTTCAAAACTATGGTCTCCGCCTGACATTGCTCTATCTCTGTCATCTTGACAATTTTCTAATCATGTTTTGCACTGATCTTTATAACCTGTGAATTGTTTGATAATTTATATTATTTATTGTTTAAAGGTTCAAACAAATGTGCACACATGGCGAACATCTTTCATTGCATTTATAATAAATGTCTAGAGCCATGCAGGCGAAATAAATGATTTCATACAGTATTAGAAAACATTATACAAGCAGTTCTTAAAAGGGCAATCTGGGGTGGTACATCCTTTTTTTAAACGTTTGAAATAATTATATATAGCCATTTTATTCTTGAAGAATTTATAAATACCTCATGAGCTTAGTTTAACTTTCTTAGTTAATCTTGTTCTAATCTTGTTTTATTCCATTGTTTGTCCTTGCATCCATAGCTCCTTCAATGAATTTGAGTGGTTAAAAACTTTCCAGCAATACTGCTCAGCTTTTTACCAAAAAAGTGTTGTTTGAATCCCAGAATGCCCCTTTCAGCAAGACAGGCCTTTCTCTGTGCTGGTTGCTGATAATAAGCAGAATCTACTGCACACCCAAAACCGATTAGTGAAGGTGCTATATGCAAAATGCAAAACTGGAAAAACAGGAAAATAGGGTCCTYTAGGGTCAGCCCTAATTTGTGTGCTCTCTGACACTCGGAGTTGCATGGTAAATGGCCCAGGAACACAAGGAAAGCACAAAGAACAATGCCCAAGGACTAGCCAGCCTGTTCCCTGCWGAGGGGCCAAAATGTATCTCTCTGCTACAGTATCCAGAGGACTGAGTATTGAATGAGTGATAGAAAAGTACTATATAATCCATATTTAGTATCTATTGTTCACTGAGGATAACTCTGATGCTATCTAAACTGAATAAAAATATGAACGCAACATGTAAAGTGTTGGCCCCATGTGTCATGACCTGAAATAAAAATCCCAGAAATGTTCCATATGCACAAAAAAMAATTTGCAGTAGGTACAACCGGRCTCACAACCGCAGACCACATGTAAAGTGCTATGTGGGTGAGCAGTTTGCTGATGTCAAGGTTGTGAGCAGAGTGCCCCATGGTGGCAGTGGGGTTATGGTATGGGCAGGCATAAGCTACAGACAACGAACACAATTGCATTTTATCGATAGCAGTTTTAATGCACAGAGATACCGTGACGAGAAAATGGCGCCGAGCAGAAGGCAGACGTTTAGCGTTCCCCCAGCGATTGTGTTTTTTGTTAGTTTATCTGCGTTGTTTGTAAACATTTTTTTTCACTATTTTGTTGCTATATTGCTATCGTCTCTTATGACCGAAAATAACTTCTAGACATCAGACTGCGATTATCACCACGGACAAGCAGAATCCTTTTCTTCTTTCACGACTCTGACGAGCCGAGGCGGAGGATAAACGGCTCTCTCTCAGCGTTCCACACCATAGTGCCCTCAAAGCTCATCAATAAGCTAAGGACCCTGGGACTAAACACCTCCTCTGCAACTGGATCCTGGACTTCCTGACGGGCCGCCCCAGGTGTTAAGGGTAGGTAACAACACATCCTCCATGCTGATCCTCAACACAGGGGCCCTCAGGGGTGCGTGCTCAGCCCCTCCTGTACTCCCTGTTCACCATAGTGACTGCACAGCCAGGCACGACTCCAACACCATCATTAATTTGCCGATGACACAACAGTGGTAGGCCTGATCAACGAACAACGAGACAGCCTATAGGGAGGAGGTCAGAGACCTGGCCATGTGGTGCCATGACAACAACCTCTCCCTCAACGTGATCAAGACAAAAGGAGTGATTGTGGACTACAGGAAAAAGAGAACCGAGCAGCCCCCATTCTCATCGACGGGGCTGCAGTGGAGCAGGTTTGAGGTTCAAGTTCCTTGTTTCCACATCACAACAAACTAACATGGTCCAAGCACACCATGACAGTCATAAAGCGGACACGACAAAACCTATTCCCCCTCAGGAGACTGAAAAGATTTGGCATGGGTCCTCAGATCCTCAAAAGTTTCTACAGCTGCACCATCGAGAGCATCCTGACTGGTTGCATCACTGCCTGGTATGGCACTGCTCGGCTCCGACCGCAATGCACTGCAGAGGGTAGTGCGAACGCCCAGTACATCACTGGGGCCAAGCTTCCTGCCATCCAGGACCTCTATACCAGGCAGTGTCAGAGGAGAGGCCCTGAAAATGTTCAAAGTCTCCAGCCACCCTAGTCATAGACTGTTCTCTCTGCTACCACACGGCAAGCTGTACCGGAGCGCCAAGTCTAGGTCCAAGAGGCTTCTAAAAGCTTCG